>NC_058405.1:188041184-188256369 GCF_002201575.2 Neomonachus schauinslandi | reverse complement strand
CGTGCGTCACACCTTCCACATACCCCGTCATCTCTGTCCCTCAGTGTTCTAAATACTTCCTCTGTTGAGTAACACAAGCCCTCTCCCCCCCCCCCCCCCCCCCCCCGCCAGGGTGAAGGAGGAGCTGTGAGGGGATGGGGTGGGGGAGTGAAGAGCCAGAGGACAGACCTGGAGAGACTGAACAGAGGAAGGAGTGAGGACACTGTGGAACAGAGATGACGGGGTATGTGGAAGGTGTGACGCACGCCTGACCACCGGGCAAATGGTGGGAGCCTCACAGGACTGTGAATGATACAGGGCTCCAGACACGGGAAACAGCACCTACCAGGATGGATCACAGCCATGAAAACCACACCAGAAGCTTATAAAACTGTGGAAAACCAAAGACAAGAAAAGGCCCTTAATAACACAAAGCAAGAAAAGGCAGATTGCTCTTTAAAAAAAATGGCAGCCATATGGATGACAGGTATCTCAAGAGCAACAATCAAAACTGTAAGACAGAGGGATAATATCCTCGAGTCTTGGGAGAAAATAAAGTCAGTCTAGATGTGGAACCCAGGAAAACCTTCTTTGAAGAAAGAGTGGAATATATTTTATGTAGAAAAATAAAAAAAACCACAACAATGGGAAGAGTCTATTACCAACAGACCCTTGCTAAAGGAGTTACTAACAAATATGCTTCAAAAGCATCCAGAAAACAAGGTCAGAGCTAGGGAAGGATTGGTGAACAGGTGAACAGATAGAGATGTAGATGCATCTAAGCGAAAATTATGTCAAATACTACTTCTGAGAATAAAGTCTCATTTGAAAGTACCAGAGACAGGCTGGTGGGGTGAGGACATTGGAACCAATGTGTTCTCGGGTGGCGTACTCCTCTGCAAGGGGGCGGAGGACGAACATTAGGCACACATGATAGAGTATCAGGGTCAATCTCTACAAGAAAAGAAGTAGAAGGTGCACCTTCCAAATGAGAAGGGGGAAACAACTAAATAAGAAAAATAAATACTGTATGGTGACTAACGTAATAAAAAATTATTAAAATTTAAAAAATTATTAAAAAGAAAAAGAAAAAAAGAAAAAGAAATATGACTGAAATCTTTTATCAAACTAGAAGGGGACCCCCTTACATTGGACAAAGAGTACCTATCGAACCCCACAGCATCACTATTCTTTTTTTTTTTTTTTTAAGATTTTATTTATTTGACAGAGAGAGACACAGCGAGAGAGGGAACACAAGCAGGGGGAGTGGGAGAGGGAGAAGCAGGCTTCCCGCGGAGCAGGGAGCCCGATGCGGGGCTCGATCCCAGGACCCTGGAATCATGACCTGAGCCGAAGGCAGACGCTTAACGGCTGAGCCACTCAGGCGCCCCAGCATCACTATTCTTAATGATGAACTGTTAGAAGCAATCACTTCATATCAGTTAAAGGGTGCTCAAGGCAAAGATGCTCACTGTAACAACCTTTGTTCAACCCTGCTGGCCAATGCAATAAGATGAAACAGAAAAATAGAAGATCTAAACTCTAGAAAGAAAAAATTTCATGGATTGCAGGACTGTTTACATAGGAAACCACAAGTAATTTAGATTTATGAGAAATAAGAACAACAGTTAGTAAACTGACAGTATATAAGACCAATATAAAGAAATGTTAGTTGCATTTCTGTACACTAGAATAAAACAAATCATATAAATATATCTGTTTACAAATATATTTCTTTCCATCTGTGAGATAGGGAAGGATACAAAGAACCATGAATAAGCCCAGTTAACTTCATTGTTAAAGGAACAATATAAAGGATCACTGGAATCTGTAGTCACTCATAACAGGTGTTAAAGAGCAGACCCTACCCTGAGTTTCGAGGTGATGGATGAACCAGAGTGTGCAAGCAGCCACACAGGGCTTCAGGCCTCTCTCCTGGAAGCTGAGACCCTGGCTGGGTGTGCTAATTGTAATGAAACACCAATAAGGTTCAGCAAAGCAAAGAGCAAATGGATGCAAGACATCCTGTGACCCAGCCTGGTGGACACGGGCTCTCGAGCAGAGGTGTGGGACTGGCAAGGTGAGGTCGAGGGGTAGCCCCAACAACCCTGGAAAGCACAAGTAAGTTTCATGACCCAATGAAGAACCAACGGTGCCAACACTCAAAACTCCGATTCATCGGAGATACTGTGCTTTGTCCACGGGAAGGCCGGTGGGGTGACTGCCAACCTGCGAAGGCACAGAATTACAGAAATAATGAAGCCACAAATGAGGACGAAGTGTGGTGTCACAGTAAGTGTGGTCACTGTGACATCTGTGGGCGTGCTGTTTCTAAAGTGTCTGGAAGCACGGACAGAAGCCCCGGCAGTCACAGGGCAGGTGGGAGCCCCAGGACTGGTCCCCGACGTGACTCACTCCGAGCCATAGCTCGATACGCAGTCAAACACTGACAAAGACTTCTTTGGGCAAGTTTTCTCTTTTAGCTCAACCGCTGGGCCTAGATGTGGCAGAAGATGGGCCCTCTAGTCTTGCCCACACGGGCTCCAGAATGGCCTCCAAATGAAGATGATGGTGCCTTTGGCTCTGGGCTGGCATCTGCCAGGTGGGCCACACTGATGGGGCTCCTTGCTGAACAGCGAACATAAACCTCTGGGCTATGTGGAGGAGAGGGGTCCGGCTCACGTGGAGAAGGCAGACGGAACTCCCGTGCTGTCCCAGAAAAGAGGCACCTCCACTGGGGGTGCCATTCTGAGCCTTCTTTTGGATTTGGGACCCCAGTCGTCTTTATAAGGAGCTGGGCAGCTGGGATGCCTTGCTCCCCGAATCAGGGGTTGAGACCCGTGCACGGGGTCTACTTGCGGTCTTCACAGGGGGTCCAGCTGATGCTTACAGCCTCACGTGCTTCCCCAGATAATACTGTCTTTACGTGGCTTTATTTTTTGAAGGGAGGGGGTAATACTCTAACACTCAGAGACACAGAATTTCAGAACTGAATTGTATCTGCCATATGACTTTTCTCTGCCTCCCAAGATTAAAACAAAATAAGAACAAAGATTACAGAGCAATTGCATTTTTAGTCATGTGCCGTGTAATTTCCATGAAGGGATACTTTGTTTCTTTGCAAAGAATCTACTGCATGGAGTAATAAATATAAAATGCAGTGTGGTCAGGCTCTGATTCTGTGTCAGGACAGATACTGAGACCCTATTGGCATCATCTCATTACCTTTAAATATTCTTCTCTCTTTAAAGAAGAAGTGCTCTTTCTTTGTTTCTTGAAAACAAACTTTTAAAGGAAAGGAACTCTCTCGGGGGGTGTCCAGTGGGAGCTGGAAGGGTCTCCCCTCTTCCTAGCACCCCTTCTGCTACTTTTCTTTGCTACCTGTGTCAGATGAGCAAGGCGGGGGGGTCTTTTAAAAGGAATTTCCCAGAAACCTCTACCCAGTTTGTCACTAGGATCCATTCTTTTAAGCTGGTCACGTCTGGAGAATGCCAGGGGATGGGATGACATGCATCTGCCCTGCTGTTGTCACAGCTCCTGTGACAGGATGCCCTGGATGTGGCAGTCACAGGCCAGGGACAGTCCAGCTGCCATCTTCAGTGACGGGTCAGCGCCGGGAAGAAGGACAGTCCCACATATACCAGGACCATTGGAGCATGTGACAGTCTTGGCTGTTGTGCTCTGTTCTAGTGGGGGGGGGGCATGCGTGTCAGGTTTCCTTCTCTGGTTTTCATACCCGCGCAGGGGCCGCAGAGCTCCTTCCTCTCTTACCGGGGACCTGTCTAGATGTGTCCCACAGGTGCGGGCACCTTGCCCCCACCACGCCGAGGAAAAGCTGGGGCAGAGGCGGAGTAGGACGGGTGCCTGATGCCCTCCAGGTTCCTGGGTGCAGGGGTCCCTCTAGCCAGCTGTAGCCACTTGTTTCCAAACCCAGTCCTGACTCATCCTGGGGACAGAAGACCTCGCTCTGATGGAAGACACCAATCCGCTAACTGGCCATCCTACTAGGGTCAACACCTAGTAAATCTCTAGACTTAATCCGTGCTTATAGCAGTGACCATTTACACCCATTAAATAAATAGCTTTCTAGATTTCTGGACCCAAATATTTCCCCTTCTTCTGTATGGACGTCCACGAATACATTCCTCCTCGTGGCCTGAAATGAATTTGGATCCAACGATATGGCCTTATTCAAATCACCAATGGACCAGCAGGATTCCATCCCATAATGAAGGGGCACAGTGATATTTTAGTTACAGGCAACTAGATAAAAAAATGACAAAAACAATAATTGGCAGTGGGAGGCCAATCAGTCAGAAAGAGACCGAACATTCTTCTTCACTGCCACCCTCATTTAAAATGTGAAGAGCGGGCACGTGGACCCCATGAACGTACACTTGCTCTTTTTCCTTTCAAGTGGCTTCCTTTCACTAATACAAACCGACTCTTCACGACAATTACAGTGGCTTATATTTAATTCATCCTGTAGAAATAGAACTCAGGTTGTCAGAAGTCCTGCTGGCATGGACGTCACGAGTGGGCTCCTTCGTTTCGGACGCACACGTCACCAGCAGCCTTCGGTCTGCGGCCCCTGGGCTGGGAAATCAGAGGCGCCACGCACCCGCAGCTCGGGATGAAGAACTGCATTGTCGCACGGCGTGACATTCCAGGGCTGAGCTGTTGAATAAAGTTTTGTGATTGGGCTCGCAGGGATTTGAACAGTTTTCCGTGTTTAACAGTTAGCTGCGGAGAGGTCCACTATAATAGTATTTTAGCGCCATGAACCTGTCGAAATCAACCTGCCCAATTATTCCAAACGACATTAATAACACCGGATATTACACTAATTGCGTCCAGTTTCTATGCAGACGAGGCCCCATGGGGCTAATTTTGCCTCCTTAGGGGCAAGCAACTCAGCCATCAGACTGATTTCACGAAGAATCCCTCCTCATTACACAAGTCTGGGCTGTCAAACTTTTTTTTTTTTAAAGGTTAATGGGCCAATCAGTCATCAATTATTTTTGCGGGGTCTTAGCAGACAAAGGGTTAACGGACTCAAAGCGGCTGCAACTGTTCTACATTTGGAAGCTGTTTGCAACAGGAGATGGCTTGGACCAGGGGCGCATTTTGGGCAAGCAGGTGGAAGGGGAAAAGAGCCAGGACAGATGTGTGCATGTCTCCAGGGCTGGATCTGGGGAACAGACCAACCACACTGTGTTCTTGCCAAGGCCCAGGCGATCCGGACCCCTGTGCCCAGGGGATGCACGATGGCTCGAAACTGTGAGAGGCAGGGGTGACATGAGCAAGGATACCTCTTCTGGGTTTGGAAGGACTCAGCGTGTCTGTAGCTGTCTTCGCTGGCAGGACGGGGAATCAGAGTCCGTTCTCGTGGGGGCCTCCACTAACCTGGAACCCAGGCCCCCCATGCTCAGCACTATCCATGAGGCTGAGTGTCCTTCCGGGCATAGTTCACGACAAACACGGGATGAGAATGTGTCCTCTCAGCTGTGCAGCGGTGAGACGTTCTGCATGGAAGGGAGACATGTCCCCTTGAAGCGGCGGCCCAGGGAGGAGTCCAGGACCCACGGGGCCCGAGGGTTCCCAGGTGCTCACCGTTGAAGAGTGTTCCGACAGTGAAAAAGCCACGACTTGGCAGGGAAGCAGCTGTCTTCTCCACTCCAGACCTCCGCTGGTAAAGAATTAGGGCTTTCGTTTCAGGATATACCACAGTACCCGGATTAACAGGTTAATAGTGACTTCAACGTTTGGCCCAGTCATTTTTTTCTTCATTACCAAGTGAGTGTAGCAGTGGGTTTCTCCCAGTTTTTGCCTGAAATGCCATGTCTTCTTTTCTTCACATCCTTCCGATTTTGGGGTCCTCTTCGGGAATGTGCTTCCCTCTCCTGCCCTTCCTGCCCTGCCACCTGCCGACTGGGAGCCACCAGCTGCCCATCCCACCCTTTGATCTCAGCTTCAAGTGTGAGGGAGGCATGAGGCTGGACCAGGATGACAGAGGCGTGCTGTCCCTCCCTTTCTTTTGCCAGGAAAGACATCCATAACGGATCCCGAAGAGCCTGACGCAGCCTCAGAATCCTTCCTAACGCAACTCTCCACACAGCCACTGTCAGTTGGCCAAAGTTGGAAACCGGGAGGGGATGCATTTGCCTTTCTGCCCGTCTCCGGGTCTACCATAATCTGCGCGCTGTGAGATTACTCGAGGTTATGTTGTGTGCAGCCCCAGGCTTTTATGCTAATTTTTTGAGCCATGCATTTTGTAAAATACTAAGATATTTCTGCTTCCAAAGCATGTATTACATAGGCATGTGATCTAGATATTTTACTCCATTACGAAAACCACACATTTAAGGTTTCAGCCAAACCCACCATAATATAAAAAGTCAGTTTTTATTTATCTTCAATATTTCTCCCATCTTTGTAGGATACAATAAATGTGAAGGAAAGCCTGAAGAATATGGTCCAGGCTTGTGCAGAACCAAGACCCATGGCCACTAAATAATACATATAAAAACACTCCCTCCTGCTCCAGAAGTTAATTTTAAGCAGAAAGGAAAAAAACAGAACAAAACAAAAAAAAACCCCCACCATTATTTCTGGTCATTATGAACACATGCAGTTTGTGGTTCTCAGGTAAATATTTTTGCAAGCTCTGAATTCGGTAAATATCTTTGTTTAGCCCAGAGTCCAACAGAGGTATTGTTCTGTGGCTTAGTTTAGGACACGAGTAGAATTAATTCTGTGAAGAAGCGAGTCCCCAGAGGGAAGTCACAAAGTTAGGGATGTTTACCGCTACTGCCACGGGAAGATTACATTAGAGAGAGCTGGGCACCACAAAACCCCATTCTATTAGCTTTGGCTTCCAGAGCCATGGGGTGCCAGGCATTTCTTAAATTAGGGAGAGTACCTAAGACAAAGCTCCTGAAAAAATAAATGGTCAGATCCCAAACTGCAAACACTTGAGGATGGAGAAGACGGATGTGCAAGCATCTTCCTGGCACCTGCTCATGGCCCAGGCACCCAGGAAAGCCTGAGGCCCAAGCTCTTGGTTTAGAAAGAGAAAAGAAACCCAGAGGCATCCGTTGTGATTCATCTGGTTCCTAAGCAGTGCTCGGTGCGTTTACCATTTGTTACTCATTCTAACTTGTGTTCATCGCTTTCCAGGGTCCCCGATCTGGTGGACGGAGTGTGTGGGCTCTGCCGTGCCAGGTGGGCCCTGCGCTGGACCCGGGGATGCCCCCAGCTACTGCTCCTCACGGGGCTGGTTGAGTGTCTAGGTCACCCTTTGAAAAGTCGAGGGCTGGAAAGACAAGTAACCTCGCTTCTCTCCCCAGAAAGTCAATTCTGGAGTTACTTCCCTTGAAAGGGTCTCTCCAATCTTAATTTATCTGCACAAGTTCTTAATCTGTGCCATTCATCACTGACCAGTGCCTGCTTTGGCTGATCCTGCCCTCAACTAATATTAACTCAACTGGCTAGAAAAATGGTGCCATGGATACTCTCCGCAGACTGTTCTTGGAGTTATTTTCCTATTAAATAAGTCTTTCTAACAATTTCACAGTGAGCCCTGTGGTCACCCCGACCATGGGCCCAGCTCTGAGGTCAGGGCTTTGTGCGTGTCAGTTCGCTTTTTCTCCCATCATCCTTCGAGGCAGGTTTCATTGTCTTCATTCTGGGGGAAGAAAAAGAGGCAAGGGGAGGAGAGACCCAGCAGGGCATCGGAACCCACACAGCTGGGAACTGGCAGAACTGGGATTGGCTCAGGCGTGTCTGTTCCCAGAGCCAAATGTCTATATTTGGTGACTCCTTTGAGGACGACAGTGAACGGAGTGGGGAGGGGTAGCTTTCAAAGTCTGGAAAAAAGGAGGTTTGATTTCAAATCCCCTCTTGCACTTTCAGGGAAACATCTCTTGCTGAACCTCTGCTCCTCGCCACGTCCGTGTTTCTCAAGCCCTGAGTTTTCCTTGATGACAGGATCCGTGGCTCTCCTGACACGAGGCAGGGACTGGCAGCGGCAGGTGTGGATGCTGAGCGACCTGCCTCTGGGTATGTTAACGCACCGTCTCCCCGGCCTGCAGACAGGGGGCCGAGGTGCTGTGGAGACTCTGGAACTGGACCCAGACCATCTGGCTCACGAGTTGGGGCTCAGAAGCACTGTCCACACTGCCGCTCACAAACACAGGGTCTGCAGACTTTCTCATCGAGAATCACCGTGGGACCGCAAGTATCCGAAGTGACTTAGAGCGGAGAGCCCTGTGTCTGAGTGTTGAAGGCAGCCTCAGACAACGGCGTCCGGGGGGGACCCAGAGATCACAGAAGAACACAACAAGAGATCACACCAGCTACAGCACAGCAGCCTCGTTTCCCTCCCTGTGGTGAGGGCTGTCCACGGAGGTCGCGGCCCGAGCAGGGCGTCTACATGTCTACACCTCTCTGCTCGAGCCTCTGTGTGCTCTACGCTTGTTATGGAGCCCCCGTCCAGGGTTGGAGTCCCGTGCCCCCAGAAAGCACCCTAACAGGTGGACCCTGCACTGGGCCTGCCCTTCCCCATGCCTCAGTTTCTCCTTTTGTAAAACGTGGAGGATACGCCCCCCCCCCCCCCCCCGCCCCCGGGTTGCTGGGATGCAGGATGCCAGCAAAGTGTTCATTGCTGCAGTCCATTGTGGCTCCTGTTGAGTCCCGGAGACCACGAAGCCTTTCCCGACCCCCTCCATCGCATGGAGCTTTGCTCTCCACTAACCCGCAGGGCACCCCGGGTCTCCTCTGGAACATATCTTCCCTCACTCTGTGCCAGGGTCTTCGTCCAACATCCCTGGCCTGACTGCAAGCCCATCCCCTCTCCCTCTGCCCCAGACCCATGCAGGGCAGGGACCCGAGACCCCGGCAAGCTCGTCACTGTGTCAGGTGTGAGTGCGTAAGCATGCGCTTGTCATCTGTTTGCCTCGACCTGAAGGAGATGGATGTCTCAGTACCACAACCGGGAGCACCAGGCGGTGGACAGGGACTGTCCCGCTCATCCAGTGCAGGAGGGACACAGATGGAGGTCCAAGGCAAGCAGGCGAGCTGGCTGGTGCTCTCCAAAAGGCTTGTGTTTCTCTACGTGGGGGCTGTTTGTGACCACAGTGCCAGGGACCTCTGGGTGCCTCCGTTTGGCCCACTGTGGTGCAGGGAGGCCGTGCAAACAGGTTTCACAGGCCTGTCTCTGGGGCAAGTCCCAGATCCACAGAACTGCAACTTGAGACAGGGTTGAACGGGGACTCAGGCTAATACTGAACCTGGCTGGGTCCTGGACGTGAGCATCACCTATAGTACAGAGTGGCTTGTTCAGCTCACAAAATGTGGGTGGGCCTGGCACCCCAAGAAACACCCCTTGTTCTCCAACACATCTCTCCTTTACTCATTTATGCTTTATCGCATGTCCTGGAAGAGTCCCTCTGCTCCCCCGTCTCGCAGGGGATGATAATCCCACCTGTCTCTGGGTGTGCGGGGAAAGACAGCACAGGGATTCTGTGTGGCCCCGCTCTGGGGTGTTGCTGCTTACACACAATCTGACAGGCCTTCCTTCCCTCCTTCCACATCTCCTTGACACAGCGTCCACCTTCTGCTCAGCCCTCTCTGTTCTTCCTTGGAAAGACGCTGACCATGGACCTGAACATTTACAAGTCTGGCCTCAGCCGCCTGACGTGGAGGTCGTTCTCCCTTGGGCTCGGAGGCAACGACGGACTGGAGAATCCCATCATCAACAGATCTTCTGTCCCATTTCAAAACCTCTGAGACGGCAGAATGAAAGTTCGTTCTTGTTGAAGAAACTTAAATTTCACCAACCTTGGCGAAGAGTAGAATTTTTATAAAGTAAAAGCGATGTAAAAAATAGTCCAATATCAGACATATACATAAAAATCAGGTTTCCATCTTGGGTTTCCGAGATAACTAACCCTGATGGACTGAAAAAAGTGGAAGAGAGCATATTTTTGTTTGTTTTCTAATCTTGTGTGTTTCCGTCATTAGTTCTGGATAATTTGTCTTTTTTTTTTTTTTTTAAAGATTTTATTTATTTATTCATGAGAGACAGAGGCAGAGGGAGAAGCGGGCTCCCCGCGGAGCAGAGAGCCTGATGCGGGACTCGATCCCAGGACCCTGGGATCATGACCTGAGCCAAAGGCAGACGCTTAACCGACTGAGCCACCTAGGTGTCCCTCTGGATAATTTGTCTTATCCGCTCCCAACAACTATCCATTGACCCTTTCCATGAGGATCCAGGAGCAGGTCCTGGAGTTGAGCTATCTGGGCATGCGTTCTGCCTCCCGAACTCCAATTTCCCATCTCCAACAGGATACCTACCAGCAGGGTACTGTGTGGATTTGCTGAAATAATGCAGGCCAGGGATCGGGAAAGAGTAGACACAGGAGAAAAAGGGCTTTGGAGTGAGATCACCAGGTCCAAATCCTGATCCTGATCCTGCCTGTCTCCCGCCAACCTGAGCCTCCAGGGAACACCCCGTAACACCTGAGCTGCACTCCCTAGATGTGGAAAGGGAGGTGTGGGTGCCCCTGTCCTGGGTCATGCTGAGGACTGCTCAGAGGAGTAGACACACTCCTCGCACGGTGCCTGGCTCACGGTGTGTGCCCTCCCCTAACGCCCGAAACTCAGGTTCCAACTCTCTCTCCAGGGATCTCGGGAGTCAACTGTACTTTTGGTGTTTTGGGGGCACCTCTGAATACATTACACAAATGGACCGCTTTAAAAAAATACTCCGTCTGGGGATGGGTATGTTTAGCGGAACACTCAAGGCCTCAGGTGACACGAACCTTGGAATGTTCAGGGTGTGAATTTTTATAGAGGATCATTTTACAGACAAAGGACATGTGATGAGATCACATAGCAGAAGACGAGGTCAGAAAGGCATTTTGATAGTTTATGTAATTATACGGATTCAGGAATACTCGACTAAAAGTGTATGAAATGAGATTGCGTGCATACAGAATTATCTTAAACCCAAAGTAAATAAAGAATGATCATGTCACTTAATTGAAGATTCACAGACGTAACTCAACGCTGAATGGAAATGAGAGAAAATGGGAGGGAGGATTGGCTCTGTGGTCATTATTTACTCCAATATCCCTGGGACTGCCTTCAGTAGCTGTTGGCAGTCGACTGAGGGGCCCTGAGATGCAGCCTTATCTGTATTGACGGACCCCAGGGAGGAGCACACACTGCTGTCGGTCCCCAGCCAGGGGAGCTGGGCAGGGCAGACGCCGCAGATTACCTGCTTGGTCAAGGTGAGAAGCTCCCACTTCTGCACATCGTCACAGCTGTCGTGGGCTACAAACCACTACTGTCTCCAGGAAGGGCTGTCAGCAAGTCCCAGGGAACTGTTTCCTCACTGTCCCCCAACTTTGTATACGACCACATGGAAAACCAGACGTCACCTTTTTTTTTTTTTCTTAAAGGCCGGAAGTCAATCAACAAATTTGTTGTGACAAATGCATACACACACACAAAAGAAAAACATATTTGAAAAGGACACGGGGAAAACAAATGATATGCAGCCTAAGTCGAAAAACTAACACTAAATAGTGAACGAATATATTTAACACCCTTAAAAATACGACAAAAAATGATATTGCGTGTGACTGTTCCTCAAATTCTATTATTTTTCCCTCTCGTTTTGTCTTTCTTGACTGAATGCTTTGAAAGAAGATACCAAGGGGGGTCAAGCTCCACTGGTACCTTAACAGACGACAATTTCCCCTTGAGGAATGAAAAAAAAAATCATGATTAAAAAATAGGTCTTTAACAAGCCATCGTGAAAATGTAGTTTTGTTTTCCAGATTCATTTTTTTTTCCTGGCTGAGAGCAGGGCTTTCAGCGGCAAGACAGGAGTAATTGTGGAAGGAAGAAAAAGAGGATGGTGATATAAATCAGCAAAGGTTAATGATCGGGATGTGAAGAGAGGGACTTGTTTACAGAAATAGTGTGCAATTTAAAATTTACAAGAGATTTAATGCCGCTGCTTGGCAATCGCTAAAATCAACAGCCCAGAAAACAGTGACATTAAGAAAAATATTACAGTTATAATCATCCCCAAATAAGTCAATTAGTGTTAGGGCACGAGCTTGCGATTACTTGACCCATTTGGCCTGCACTTAAGTGAAAAAAAATGTCCCCCTATTATACCAAGATCGCTGGATTGTGACCTATTTTGCATCGTACGCATTGTGCACCAGCCTCCCTTACAAGCGCTTGGGCTGATGGTGGTTTTCCTCTGCCTGGCATCAAAATAATTCTGACCCTTGACATTTGTAATCATAAAAAAAAAGGCAATTTATAATTGTGTTGTTCAAATGAAGGTGGGAAAAATTCAATCTGCTATTATACAAAAGCAGTGGTGGCTGTCTCCAGTGGAAAAAGCAACGCAAGTCAATTTGTGAACTTTGGCACCAGACGACCTTTAGAAACACAACAATATACTGAATTTACAACAATAGCAGCCCATGCAAATGACCCGGGCCTGGCTGCCTCTGGATTAGAGCTGCACGGAGCATTATGGAGTATGCGTCCACAAAACAAATTAAGACTGTTACTTAAATGTCACAGCACACTATTGTATTTGGCTACAGATCATTACACCTGATACTCACACTTTTAAAAGCTGTAATAACTTGGGAAATATTACACTGAGTGCCCGCATGTATAAAGGGAAAGAAAAAAGAGAAAATAGGTTTCTGAAGTAATTTAAACATCGCTACTCTAGGACTGAAGCGAAAGGTCAGAATTTAAGTAAGCTGAAAGGAACATGAATGGCAAGACCAAGCACATGGACGGGAGATGGCGAGACGGCGGGGATGAGTCCGCGGACACAACGAGGGGGCATGCGGCTCCGGGCGGCGCGCGGCGTTACCTTCGGTGTTGGTGCTGCCGCTGCTGTAAATATTTCGCAGGCTACCAACACGGTTTAGTTTCCAAGCCTTGCGTTTGGCTGCATCCCGAGAGCAGGGGGAGGGAGCGGGGGGGAAAGAGAGAAAACAAAAAGGAAAAGAAAACAAATGAAAAGGGGAGAAAAGAAATGTCAAAGCAGCTTGGGAGTCAGCCCTGAGCTGGCGCGTCCCGGGAGGCAGGTGGGTGTCGGGCCTCGGGGCCTCGGGGCCAACCCCCCCTCGCTGTCCCCCCCCCAGCGGAGCTCAGGAGGGGGCGGGGGGGCCCCAGCCAGTGTCATTAGGTTTGCACAAAATCAAACCACCAGGCGAGGAAGTCCATGCATCCTTTTCACCCTGCCGGGCTGGACACGTGGCTCCTCCAGACGGTGCCACGCGGCCTTCTCCTTGGCGACGGGCGGTGCCTTTTGAAGGAGCTATGATACCAGCAGCCATAAGCCCTTTGATTTGGCCAAACACAGGGAGCATGTCAAATCAAGAGACCCTGGTGGTGAGCAGGTCACGCGTATGGTGCAGCCAATAGGTCTAGAACACCTAGAGCTGCCAACAGTGAAGCGGTTTCTCCCCAGACCTGTTTTGATCTGGACAGTAGCCCGCACCAGCAAAACCGCGAGCATCTTGCTGTCGTCAAAGGGCGGAATCCCTTCTCCTATGGGGGCTGTCAGAGGCTCTGAATGGAGCTCTGAGGAACCCAAAGAGCACGCGCCTCAAGTTTTCAGCTCACCCAAGGCAAAAAAAAAAGACAAACAGCGAGTTACCCACAGAAGAACCCTGGGTTTGGAAGTGAAATGCAGAAGGAATTTAACCCTGTGTGCAGTGACTGTGGGTGGGTGGGAGGGGTCCCCAGCCTTCTCAGACACTCTTCTCCAGGGACATGTTCTCAGCTCACCTGCCCCCTGCCCCCCAAACCCCCAGGATGGCAGACAGCTGTGGTAGAGACGCTGGTTCCCGCCAGCCCTTCAGAGGAGACATTTCACAAACGGCGAGGCGTTCCCGAGGAAGGGGCATGCCGGACCAGCCCTCTCTCTCCACCGCCACAGCCAAGAAAAGAAAGGGGCCCGAACTGCCAGCAGGCCTTTGGATAACTGCTCAATGTGGGAGGGAAGAAGCGCTCGCTCACCTGGGGAAGGCAGGTGTTTGCACTGCTGCAGGTGTGTCTGAAGCTCACTGTGGAAACCAGGCCGACCCTGTGGCTCACGGACTGAGCCAGAGACAAGGTACACCGAGGCTGGCAGGTGGTCCCTCGCACCCCAGCGCATTCCTGACTTACGACAGGCGGGCTGTTCTTGCCCAACGTCGTGTCAGAGCCCAAGCGCTCGATCTCAAAGGGTGCGCCAAGTTCTGGCGGCCAGCACGTGACCCACGGTGATGACCAGGTCCTCACCAGGAGCTGCGCTCCAGAGTTGAATCTCAAGCCCTTCCGTGCGTATTGGTTTATTTGGAGGGACGATGTGAGCTACGTGTAAGAAATAGGTTCGTTTAAGGAAGCGAGCGCAACTCTGAAACACACACTGTATATTCAGGATGCAAATTTTATGTTAACAATGAAAGCAAAAGCCAAGCTGTAACTTAGTTGTCACCTGATTTAAAACGAGAAAAGAGCCAGCCATAACTAAACACCTAAGAATGACTTTGTAGCTTGAAAACCAACAAATAATTTAACAAGAAATGTCACCTCTACAGTTGTGGGCATTTAAGGTTGGGGACTCAGGCCCCTCCGTGGTGGATGGGTCTGGATTTAACCTTGCATGCCTGCAGAAGCTCCCCTGCCTTCTACACTCCCAGGTCTGTCCCAGGTAACAGCACGCTCCTCAGAGAAACCTAGCTGCAGGCACCCAGCAGTGCAAATGCCGGACCTCGAGACAAAGGAAACCAAACAGTCACAGTTTTCAAACGTTTACTTTAGAAATGTTCGATGAATATTTATCCGCTTCCTCAGGAAGAGCGGGTGCTTTCGTAGAATTAATTGCGTGTTTAATTATTTCAACAGACGAAGCCCTGGTGGCTTGGCCCGTGTTTCACAAGTTCCCGAAAGTAGTAGCTACAAAAGAGGTTCCACTGCTCAGCATAAAACTTACCTCTTTCTCAAACATTTACATATAAATAGGCAGAGTCTAGGCTGGGCACCCCTCTGGAGAGGAGGGGCGCTCCTGTGCAAACCTCTTCCCTCGGCTGCTTTAGACCTTGCATTTTTCATGCTCCGATCTCCCATTATCGTATGGATGTATAAGCAGGAAGTGAGCTCGCACTCTGGTTTTCTATTACCCTATTGATGAAATAATCAATTTTAATGTGTAAAATGTCATGCCTTTTTCTTCCCCTTAAACAAATGGACTTTTTCTGGAGGATACCAAGGTCCTGATATGGGCATTTGTCTCCTGGGGCATTGACTGCTCTGTGTCCACTTGTTTAGAAGCTTCTCAAAGAGAAAATACAATCGCACTATCATCGATAAAATGTCCGGGTACGTGCAGTGCTGCTGCCTGGGCTCCCTTCTAAGGGAAAGGGAGACACTGCACGGAGCGGATGTGGGAGCACCGCAGTCTGCCTGCCACCGCCGGCCAGGCCCCGCTCCGCGCCCCCCATGCCACGACCACTCCTTCTGGTGATGCTCGAGGGCTTCCCGTGGACTAGTTCAGACCTCTAAGTGTTCTGGGTTATCTTTATTTTAATGAGAAAATTTACTTTTTTTCCTTTTTTAATTTTTCAGGGATATACTTTCTTCCATTTAAACACAGGCTAACTTATTTTGATTTTGTCACTAGTGTTCCTTCTCACAAAACTACTGTTTTAATATCAGGGTTTCACATTACTGGACAGAAAGGCGGCAGGGTGTGGGCCACCACCGATGATTTCCATTCTGCTGGTGTGCTCACTGGATACGCAAGTCTCTTCTCTAAAGGGTTTTTAGTGCCTCATGCGGCTGTTTAAATGGCATGATGTCTCCGCACGGTCTTAAATGTTGGGAACACAAATGCAAATCTCAAAGGACATACAACCCTACAACATGTAATTTCAGAAGTAATGCAAACTAACGGTCAGCCCGAATGCAGATGGTGAGATTGACCTCTTCTCAGTTTAGCCTGCAAATTAAATGGGACATTCTGAACCCCAATCTGGGTCAGAAGGAGAGTTGGCGGGGCCTGGGGAAAGGAAGCCGACGGCAGGACAGCATTCTCCCCATAATGGCATCAAAACGTGAACCGTGAGCTCACGGCGAATACGAGACTGTTACGTGAACACCACAGCAAGAGGCGGTACGAGGGACACGCACTGATGATTGAGAATTACAACAGAGAAGGTCACGGAACTCATCACTATACCGGTTGGAATGTATTTCCTAAGGATGAAAGTGATCAAAATTTTTAAGAAGACAGGGTAAGGGAGTAGGGACTCATTCTCTGAACTATACGACAGAAAGTTTACTGCCTTTTAATAACAGTGGCATTGTGGACCCCCTAAAATTAACAATGAGCTGTCTGGTATCGGAGCACCGAAGAAGCACTGATTCACATTAGCAAGTGAATTTATAAGGTAATCTTCGAATTACAAAGAAAGGCAAAGAGAGGTGACTGTGGTACCTCTGGTACCCAAATCCTAACGATGACAAGTGTAGGAGCGTATGCGCTCCGGAGGGCGAGTAACACGGCCCTTCCTGAAAGCTGCCCCACGGAGATGCACATTCGGAGGTGACTGATTTTCTTCGGTAGTGGGTGACCACATTGGCAGGTGGGGTGGCTGTGACCCAGCCCACCCGGCTCTCAAATGCTGCTTATCCTGAGTCATACATCTAAGGAAGGGAGGCTGGCATAAACTTCAATTCACAGGATATTTCTTTAAGGTAAGGTCTGATAGTTATAAATGATGAATTCTGTGTCCGGGTGTCCAAAATGAGGTACGGCACGAAACACTCAACTCGTAATTATTAACAGACAGTCACAATCTTTTCAAAGGAGAGTGAACGAGGGGGAAAATGTGCAAATTATGGCTTTCTACTAAATTAGAGTAGATGGAATCATTTAGAGTTAACAACTCCCAATTATGACACATCTCCTTATTTTTGTAAGCTATACCTTTTCATAGGAGTTCACACGATTATGAGGGACTTAGAAATTTTATTTTAAAGGAAAATTTGTTATTTTGTTTCTCTAAGCAAAAAAAAAAAAAAGAATTCTTGTGTGTATTTTTTTTTTTAACTGCAGCTTGTGAGTGAATGCCTGAGAACTGATCACACGCAGCAGATTTCCAACAGGAGCATCTTCTGACTAGCTTTTTACAAGTGGAATAAAAATACTCCTTAGTCTGTTGGCATGCTCAAACGAGCAGGGCTTTATCCTAAACTCTTCCTCCATCATTGTACCAGGAGACCACAGACTTATATTAATGTCACCTCTGGTCTCCTTCTGACAGCACTCTTTGTTGATTAGATAAATATTCCTCAGATAGCTGATTAAAAAATGATGCAGCCGTGAGGGTGTATGTCCAAGCCTTGTCAGCCATGTTGGATGTTCAAGTGCGCATGAATTACATCCCTGGCATGAACCGAACAGGGCCGGCTAAATGAGGCACGCTGTAGCCCTCAGAATCAATTATGAAAACTAATAGGATCTTTTTACCTACACGGAGGAAGGGCTGGGTCGGAGAAGGTGTGTCACTCATTTCTAAGAATGTCTTGTCTCCGAACGAAACAAATAACCCCCTCCATTCATACGAGGGACTGTAAACTTGTACCTCTTAGAGAAGCCAAATGATAACCTTGTCAGATAGCACCGCTCCCCGTCCACACCAGATGTGTATTTATTTATTTTTCAAGATGCCATCCGTATGAATGCCACTTGTACGGCGGGGGGGGGGGGGCGCTCCTCAGAGCCTTCAGGACCGGACGCCGGATAAAGAGCATCCCCCAGGAGCCCCAGCAGGCGGCCGTGGGTCTGGCCGGGGTTCTGTGTCACTTCCAGTTTCGTGCGCCTGGCACCCCGTGATCTTTTGTTGGTGGTGATTTCATTGTGAGGTTAGAGATTGGAGATTTCTTTTGTGCTGGTCATTTAAACGTTCATTTGCTCAACAAGACTGTGTAGATGTTCTGTTCTCTTATAAAAAGGTAGTGGTTTTTTTTTTTTTTTTTAATAAGATGCAACCCCGAAGATTGCTACGCAATGGGAACTCACTCCTTGAGCTGTGAAGGGGCTTGACAGAACGGTCGCTTCCTAGATGCTGCCACACAGAGAAGTAGTCATGTTGAAACGTCCATTAAAAGGGACTTTGAGAGGATTAAACAAAACCGGAGGCCAGGCAAATATAGGACGTATGTTCAGAAAGCAAAAGAACTTCGTCGTTACCAGTTTCTAGCAAGACTGGTGTTCTTCTCGTAACTGGGAGCTCCAGAACGCAGAAGATAAAATACCCAACTAAAGGAAACCCTGAAATTAAGTCACTGACCCTTAATTATAAAATTTTAACTCAATTTCCAATAACTCATAACGGCTTCCTTTATAGCAAAAACATTTCCATAGTGGTGGCTTCTTTAACACTGCTAGGAGATGCAAGCTGCCGAGGGCCTCTGCATAGTGGTTAATGCAGATGTGCACAGAAAATACCATTAACCCCAGAAAACAGCGAAAATAAAAACTAAGTGAAAGCTCCAGGATACGCCATAAAACCAGAAGTTCCAATTAGGTAGAGAGCTGGCTTTCCTCGTGGCCTAGAAACACACTGCGTTGCAGAGCCAGGGTTCAAGTGCACCCAAAATTAATTGGGTATTTCAGTATGATGCCAAGAGGATGACTTTTAACAGGGACTAGAATAAAATAAGAGCTGAAGTTGAGCACACCTTCGTGATAAATCTGTGTGTAGATCTTGGGTTTGGCACATTCTCAGATGGAGACTGGAAAACAGGTCAATACATAATGTTAACTTCTTTCCCTGTCTTCATGGAGCAGCTGTTCATTTTGAGAAGGAAAGGCTTTTTTGGGAGGGAGGGCGGGGGGGTGACTTGTTAGGATCTTATTGACAATGGGGCCCCGTGGCTTCATGATTGGGCTACAAGAACAGACAACGGGCATGAAGCCCACTGCTTGGTCCCCAGCTTTTTCTAGGTCTAGTTACTCTGTGAACGGCACTTCGTATTACAGGATTGGATACTTGGCATTCCAAACAGGAACAAGAAGCAAACCAAATTCTCACTTAAGACAAAATGAGGTTCAAATGAGTTTTGCCAAGCTGCTTGATGTGTGTGCGAAATACACCTTTTGTGAGATGGGTTCAACTGTGTTCACACAGGCAAGCGCGATGGGCCACGGGTTCTGCCCTGGCCGCATCTCCTGGCCCCTCTCCGAGGGCCAGCCCTGGAGGACTAGCTCAGGGCTCAGGGAAGCCGGGAGCAGGCGAGGGGCCAGCCACCCTGGGAGGGAGGTGGAGGCTGGGCACCGGGTTGCCTGAGCTTCTTACCATGGAAGGAGTGATAATGGGAAACATTCATCCGCCCCCCACCCCTGCTTTCCTTTCTTCTTTTTTTCTTCCCAATCTCCTCCAAGAGAATGTATTGCAGGCTTTTCTTTGGATTTTTTATTTTTTTACATAAATTCTTTCTCAACAATTCCAGATAAAATAGTTTTTTAATAAAACTTTAAATTGTGCTATCATATTTCAAAGATGATGACCAGTTAAAGCAACTAATCAAAGGCATAATTATTTAATGATAGCTGCTCCCGCTCCCTCACAGGGCTGTAATTGAGGGGCTGTGATCACTGGACCACCAGCCTCCACAATGGCAGACACCGCATTTGATCTACCATCTTTGTAGTTGACTTCCTACACCTGCCTGAGTGAAACAGGACACTTCAGGGTTATTCTGTCCGTCACAGTCCCCTTAGATGTGGCCATCTGAATCAGAGAAGACTAGTGAAAATATCTTCTAGGAAACATTTGTAACCCTTGGCATTTCAGGAGAACTTCCCCGGAAATTCCCAACAGAATTCTGATCTGTGGCTTCAGAAACCACGGAAGCTGTGAGATACGTGGGTATTTGTTTAGGTAATGGGGTACAAAGATCAGAGCAGAACACAGGAGAATTCTAAACTTTTGATTCTTCTTGCTGTTGTGGACATGCATGCCTTGAAACACTAACACACTGCTTTCCGTAAAACTGCTCTGACCAGAACTCTCCAACTTTGCAGCTTGCCCCTTGGCTCCTGTGAGTGAACAAACAAGGTCACGATTATCTCAGGAGGGCCTGGGAGAGGGCTGTACTTACACAGAAGAGTAACAACAGAGGTCTCATTTCTTTCTGTAAGAATAATTTAAATACACCCACTTTATTCAGCCTCAAGCAAGAACGTACTGGAACACTGCTTCAATATTATTTCAGAAGCAAAGTTAATTTCATGGTAGTTTAATAATAAGAATAAACCATGAGCCATCTGACTATCCTTCCCATTGTCCTCTTAAAGTTCTTATCCTATACATGCATAATTACCCCACTTACGGGTATGGCTTCTGCAGAGACCTGTATTACTTCTGAATGCAAGGTGTTAAGTTACCATAGTTTTCAAAATTATCCTTTTTAACAGTTGCATCATGGAGTTATAGCATATTGTAGTTATAACTGATCCTTATTGTTAAGCATTTAGTTATTTCCAGTTTCACGCTACTAAAAATACTGTCTTCTGTTTGACTTAATATAGATACAGATGGTCACACATAGAAGTATTTACAGATATAGGTACAGACACGTTAGGATACCCACGTACATCTCTCTTCTCTACTGTGTCTGCAGACAGAGCCAAGGACAAATGACAACCAGTCACAACAAGCAAATCTAGCCCACAGATCTCAGTTTCCAATACCGTTCTCCAACGAAAAGAACCAGGGCTCCTCGAAGTGGCTCATTCTAGGCCTGGGGCAGGAAATGCACAAGATGAGCCTGGGGCACTGTGTGGAAGTAAGGAAGAGCTAAAACAAACAAGCAGACCCATCCTACATTGCTGGGGGCATGGGGCAGGTGACAAAAGGCACAGGAGCCAATGGGAAGGACTTCCAGTGGCCGAAGCTGGAACAATCTGAGCATGGAAATAAGCAAAAAAGAAATATCCAAGAGTCTGTGCAGATGTAAAGAAATAAGTGAATAAATAAATGGGGAGAAGAGACAAAGCTTCCATGCGGAAGAACCCCAAATAATTTATGTCGATACTCGACCCTAGAGGAAGAGGAGGGTAACTCCCCACTCTTCAGTGACGGCTGACCAAGAGGCTTCCTCCCCAGGAGGATAGGGTGGGGGTGGGAGGGCGGCAGGGGTAACTTCACAGAGGAGCACCCTATAAACACAACCTCAAGCCAGTGATCAAGGTCAGCACTAGTGGTCATAAACGGCGGCAGGAACAGGGGCCCTTGAGAGGGGTGTGATAAAAACAGCACTTAAAAAAAAAAAAGGTTTTATTTACTTATTTTTACAGAGAGAGAGAGGAGGAGGAGCAGAGGGGGTGGGAGAGGGACAAGCAGACTCTGTGCCAAGTACAGAGCCCGATGCAGGGCTCGGTCTCATGACTGGAGATCACGACCTGAGCTGAAATCAAGAGTGGGATGCTTAACCAACTGAATCACCCAGGCGCCCCCCCAAAATGGTACATTACCTCTGTGGTCTTCCTCCCCAAACCACAGCCCCAGACTAATCCTAAGAAAAACATCAGATGAATTCCAACAGCAGGGGATCTTGCAGTACACCTGACCAGCACTCCTCAAAACTGTCAAGGTCATCAACAAGAAAAGTCTGAGGAAACGTCCCAGCCCCAGGCGGAGCTTAAGGAGACACGACAGCTACGTGACGTGTGGTATTCTGAACGGCATCCTGGAGCAGAGATAGCAGCAGGTAAAAACGAAGGAAATCCAAAAAAAGTACAGACTTAAGTTAATGATAACGTATCAATGTTGGCTCATCAATACACCATACTAATTAAAGATGTAAATAATAAGGGAAATTGTGTGCGCACGTGTGTTTGTGCGAGGGTCATTTGGGAATTACCTGCAATAGCTCATTTTTTCTAGAAGTCTCTCTAGAAACTAAAACTTTTCTAGAAAATAAAGTCTATTAAAATACTGTAATACTATAATAAACATCTGTGGGCAGGAATATGAATATTTTTCTCCCGGTCATTTTAATTGTTTCCTCAGAATGAAATGCGAAGAGTAACATTACCAAGGGAAGGGATTATTCTGTAGCTTGGAATATGTACAGAGGAAACTATTATCTCACTGTAATATATGACTTATTCTCACTAAATCAACTTTTATAAATTAAAGACAATTTGAAATCTTTGTGTGGCATGAACAGTATGTGTCACACGTGCTCTAGAAATTATTTTTTAAGATTTTATTATTTGACAGAGAGAGAGAGCACAAGCAGGGGGAGTGGGAGAGGGAGAAGCAGACTCCCCTGCGGAGCAGGGAGCCCGATGCGGGGCTCGATCCCAGGACCCTGGGATCATGACCTGACGGCAGATGCTTCACGGACTGAGCCACCCAGGAGCCCCAGATCTGGAAACCCTTAACAACTTGAAAGCCTGCTCCACCTGGTGGTTGTGCTGAGATGCGCTGTTTAATTTCTGATTGTGAACATGAGTTTCGGGGTAAGTTTGTGAACTAATGCTCTCTAGAGGCAGCAATTCACCAGGGCCAGCTCCTATGGATACTACGCTGTCTCCTTGTATTTCATTTGGAATTGCTGATCTGAAATTATGTTTTTTCCCCTTTAGTGAATTACAACCTATATGTAACAAAAGTGTACCATGTTTGAACAATCCTCCAGTGAATTTTCAGGATTAACTTGTAAGAATCAGCAAATGAGTTTGATCCATTGAGAAAAAATGTTTGCCCCCATGCTAAATTTAGATCTTTGCTTGTAATCAGCACAAGAAACTCACCTTTTTAACTAAAAGTGGAAGAGTTTAATAAAATTAAAGACCAGAGTCATGCTAAGCTGGTCTCGTGAAATTCAGGGAGGCACAGCTATGGGAAGTTACCTGCTCTGGGAGGCTCTGAATGCAGATTCCCAAGTGTCAGGAGACAAAATCAGCACCTTTTCTTACATAGGGGAATACTGATAGAGTTATGTAGAAAAAACAAGTATGTAATCACAAGTATGTCTACAAAATATTGTCCCAAATAGATATGTTTTACTTGGGCACTAAATATGAGGTGCAATCAGCTATTCTCACAGAAGCCCATTTCATATATAAAAACCCCAAACCAACAGCAAGAAAAAGGAATACTAAAGTGGCTCATTTCACAGAAGTACTGAGTTCACGGCCTTATGGTTTTCAACCATCAGTTTCATGAACGAATATGAGACATAGGAATCTATACCATATATGCATTCTTTGGGGGTTTTCTTTTATTATTTGTTTTTTTCTAAATTTTTTTGGGAAAAAAGTGATATTTTGTAGAGTATGCAGGACATGCAAACTGCCAAGAAAAAAGTATCAGGATGGCAACAGACTGTTCCCTTCATCTAGGAGATGTGGTCACAGGGTGTGGTGGGTTTCAGTGGGTCAGTGGCCCAACCAACTGGCATGGCGAATCCGCCCCCCCCAGGGGTGTGGGTGCAAGGTAACGTAACAGACAACAGAGAAAAGGGGTGAGGTGGGAAAGCTGGTGCTCAGGAACCCAGGCCACCCCGTCTGGCAGAGGCACAGGGTGGCCAGGGGGTGACTCAGGGCAGAGTGCCACGGTCCCCTTCCTCCCCCATCCCAGGGCTGCCACGAGGGGTGAAGGGGACACAGCACCAAGAGGGGCACAAAGTCGGCCTCAGTGTGTGCCACCATCCTCCCCTTCCTGCGTGCACAAGATCGAGACCGAGCAAAGTATGCGGATCCACAGAAAGAAAAGCTCAAACAGCATAAGAGACACGAGTGAGGGAAATGCTGGTTGAAGTGCTATCTGAATAATTTCCTAGTGACCTTCTGTATTAGTTCTCAGAGCCTCCACTGCTTTTTTCCAGTTAGCCACTCATCCATGAAGGACAGGAGAATGCAAGGAGTTCCACCCTCAAAGGCCAAGAACCTCTGATGAAGAGAAAATGAAACTCTTTTTCAACAAGAGCCAGGAACTCCCTCGTAGGGGTGGGGGTGGGTGTGCAAACACAGTGTCTCACACACGCATGTGAGGAAGATGGTAAGGAAGGGCGGAGGAGAGGGATCTCAACAGATGGGACTGGACTGGTACAATCCACAGGGGAGACCAGAAGCTTCTGACTGAGTGGGCCATGAGTGTGCCAGTTAGCAAGTACGGAGGTTTTTACTGGTTATCTCGGAGACTGATTACACTGGGGAAGCTGGAGAAGTTCTCCAAATTACTTCTTCTTAAACAATAAGTTGGACAACTTAACAGGTATCAGCATGTGACAAACCACTAATCACATATTGTATGCAGTTATCTTGACTGTTGATGCTACGGGAATTGAAGGCACAGGATACAGTCACAGCCCTCACAAAAATGTACTATCAAGGAAAAAAATACAGATTAGTCTTAAGATGGTATGGAAATATTTTTGAAAGTAGTAGAAATATAATTCAGAATTATTTCTAAAATTATAGTATTTTAAAAAGTCTTGGGGCACTTGGGTGGCTCAATTGGTTGAGCGTCCAACTCTTGGTTTCAGCTCAGGTCGTGATCTCAGGGTTGTGAGATTGAGCCCCATGTTGGGCTCCGTGCTCAGCGCGGAGTCTGCCTGAGATTCTCTCCTCCTCTGCCCTTCCCACTTGTGCTAACATAAATAAATAAATTAAAAAAAAAAAGTTCACTATGGGCACCTGGGTGGCTCAGTCGGTTCAGCATCCAACTCTTGATTTCGGCTCAGGTCTTGATCGCAGGGTCGTGGGATCGAGCCCAGTATTGGGCTCTGTACTGGGTGTGGAGCCTGCTTGGGGCTCTCTCTTTCCCTCTGCCCCTTCCCCAATCATGCTCTCTCTTTTTCTCTCTAAAAAAAAGTCTTCCCGAAAGTCTTCACACATATGTGCGTGCACACACACACACCCCTCCACTCCTGGCCAAGTAGAGCTCCAACAGAATAATCAGGTAGGGTCTCGATGATACATAAATACACTAAGTGGTTTTTTCCCTCTTCTACATTTAGCTAGTGGTAGAATTATATTTTCTGATAGACTAGACTTGAATGAAAAAGCGAAAAAAAAAAAGGGGGCAAAGATCTTTCTCTCTTAGTAGCCCCCGGGTTTTAAAATATTTGCAGGCCCCTTCTGATGACCATGATTTGTCAACATTCTAGAACGCCTTTGCTTCCCACGAACCCCAGTATCAGCATACACTGACTTCTGTCTGGGCGGGCACACATGCGGACTGCAGGCCCCACCCTCCGTCCTCCCTCCAGATGAACTGGGCTCTGGACCGGGCAGCCAAAGGGCTCTATCACATGCTTACACTGACATCAGGGACTCAGGTGTGAGCACGAACACCACCACCTCACTTCTCTAATCAAGACGGTTGACATTTAAATGAAGAGGCACAAAGATTTTAAATAAAACACCCCCTGGGAGGCAAAAGAAAAATGCCCACCCGTTTACCCGATCTCACAGCCGCAGTAGAAAGCAATTGCATGTCAAAGCCTAACTTTCGGAAATTAGGAGATGCCCGTCAGACACCTCGCTATCTGTCATCTGTCTGGTGGCGGTGACCAGCAAGAGGACAGGCAGGAGGAAGGGGCCCGCACGTCAGGGGCCGGGGACCGGGAGCCATTCGGTGGGTTGACCGAGTGACGACAGCTGGCTGCTAATCGTTGATTGAATAATGAAACTGAAACAACTGATAAAAGGTTTCAATCTTGAGAAAAATGATTTATCGTTTTTCAGTTTACTGGCACCTCTATTTGCGTGACAAACGGCTGGAAAGCCCCCAGTTAATCTCCGCACCCCTGCAAGCCCGATGCGGCGGCAGCTTCGGCTCGCGCAGCCAGATAATCAGCAAGAGCTAATAACACCGCTGAGCGGAGGCTGGGAGGGCGACACACCAGTGTTTTATCAAGCCCCATCTCCGAGTCAATTTGCACAACGGAGTTTTTGGGCGATGGGCAAGGGAGAGAAGAGATCAGGGAGAGAAAGAACGAAGCACAACAAGAACAAACATGGATAAGCCGCGCGGAGAGAGCACGGTCCCGACACAGAGACACGGCATCGACGGGAGGAGAGCAGAGGGCTTCCCACTGGCCCTGGCAGCTTACAGATTTTCTCAGTGGCGACGTCTGATGTGCAGCATCCAAGTGCTCTATCGAGGCTGTGTGTACTCCGACGGCGCGGGGCTGCCTCCCGTCCACGATGCACAGAGCGTGCTGCTGCTTGAAGCAGATCTTCTCTCCTTGCCCCCCAACTCCGCCCCCCATGGGTGGTGGGTAGTGTGGCTTTAAGTAAACTAAAGATTTTACTTAGAAACAACACTGAAAACACATTCATTTCTATGGCACCATATGCTGAATATCATTCTGATTCCAAGTATCCCTTAGTTCTGATTAAAATCAAATCCATTCAATACACTCTCTCTCCCCGAGAAATTCACGTAACATGGAAACCAACACAACTTGGCGTTTTGAGGCCTCTACTCCTGCTTAATGCCTGTCTCATCAGGTCGGGGGGAAAGTCCAGGTTAAAGAAGATAATGCACAGAGTGCAATTAGTGTACAATTTGGCAGAGAGTAAATAATAAATATTAAATATAAGGAAGATGATGACTCATTTCTCAACTTTCAAAACAGAAAGAAGCAAGCCTCCATTTATTATATTCTTATGTCCATCGGTAAATTCAAGATGTACAAAAGCACCAGCACTGAAAGACACGTTCTCTCCATCCACTATCACACCGCAATGAAAAAGTCGGGGAACATTCCTAAGTGTAATTAGCTTGCAGGAATACATAAAAACACGTGTGTGGAAAAGATGCTAAATGCAAGGGATTCAAGCAGGGATGAGCATTCTCTACGATTACTTGAAATGAGAAAATGAAAGTACACAGTTATTAAAAAGGACACATAAGGAAAGTGTGTTGTCTAATTTCAGGTGATCTATAATGTGAGCTGTAATTCCGGCCTGGAGCTCTGTGGGAATTGGGGGTCGGGGGCCACGGGGCAGATGTCTGCCCCAGAGCAGTCCCGGGACTGCAGCTTTCCAGAGCTGAACAAACACCCAAGACCTCCGTGCCTCTAGGAATGTTCTGGGTTTTCACATGGGTGAAATCCCACGTGCTCACTCACTCTTTCCCAAATTAGCAGTGAGGAGGTTTCAGGACTTCCCACACGCTACTGGATAAGCAATTAAAACACTGTACTCCCAAGGTGCCTGGCTGGCTCAGTTGGTGGAGCATGAGACTCTTGATCTCGGGGTTGTGAGTTCGAGCCCCACGGTGGGTGCAGAGATTATTTTAAAAAATTTAAAAACCTTAAAAAAAACAAAAACAATAACTGTATTCTTTGGTTTAAACACTTCCCAAAATGTGTTCCAGAACAGAATAATGGTCCTGAGGACTGAACTAGAATTTAGATGGGGATGGCCACGCTTGGTATCACAGTTTAAATAAGTTAAATGAGGATTTCGTTTTCCTTCTTTTAAGTGGAGGGCTTCCAAGAGCCTTCAATGTGCTAAAACTCTCAACAGGGAAACGGACTATGCGACGCTCTCCAAACTTCTCCCCCGTGTGGAATGTTTCCAACAAATGGGTCACAGACACAGGACAAGGTGCCCCAGGCAGAAAGTAACTGTTGACCCAGCAGTGTAGAAACATGAGGAAAAATCAGTGCGTTCTCCTGCCCGCCCTGCAAAGGGTTAGCCTTTTCAGCTGTATGGCTGTGACCTGGGGGGTTCCAGACCTCCCGCTGCCCATGCTGTGGAAAAATAACTCCACTCAAGTCTTGAAGGCAGAGTCTGTTAAAGTCACTGATAGGCTGTACATATAAAAATCCCTGCCTGGGGCGCCTGGGTGGCTCAGTTGGTTAAGCCACTGCCTTCGGCTCAAGTCATGATCCTGGAGTCCCAGGATCGAGTCCCGCATCGGGCTCCCTGCTTAGTGGGGGGTCTGCTTCTCCCTCTGACCCTCTTCCCTCTTGTGCTGTCTCTCATTCTCTCTCTCAAATAAATAAATAAAATCTTTAAAAAAAAAAATCCATGCCTGAACATTCAGTTGTTTTTCTTTGCCTTTAATGCACTTTTGCCACTATTTTAATTAGGGAATTTCCAATGTTTTTTTTTTTTTTAATTTGTTTTTGTGTTTGTGGTTTTCTTTTTTTGGGGGGGGGTGTCCAGCATTAATGGCAGTCACGACAGTGCAGAGTCTCCAGTTCACCTCTGTGGCTGGACAGGCTCCCTGGAGGCGGCCGCGCCCACGGCTGTCATCTGGAGAGCAACCCCAGAGGCTGAGAGGAGTCTGTGGAGTGGGGTTTCCATGTGGGAACCGTTTCTGTCCCCCTCACAGGGCCGTGGGAGGGGCCGCTCTCTGCCACTGCCCACCACGGGCAGGTGCTCTGGGTGTTGAAGAAGCAGCTTGAAAACCTTGGTCAATGCTATTTCGTGGATAATCGCTGATTGTTCCTGCCCATGACATTGGAAAACACACAATTTAGCAAGTGACCTCTTAAGTCAGAACATAACAGGGTCCCTGGGCCTTTCTCGGGTGAGTCTGCATCATCTCCAAATACACGGCGAGTAGTCTGGCTCCCAAGAGTACACTGTGGTATGTACGAACCGAATCCCAAGGAAGGAATGAGGGGCAGGTTCTGTCCTGTGTACCCAGAACGTAGGAGCTCGGTGACTCCTGACAGCAGGTGGCCAGCAGTCATCTCCTTTTACAGCTAACAGCACTGCGGCGGGAGGGGTGAGGAGCCTGCTCAGGCCATCCTGCCAGTAAGAGGTAGAGCCGGATTCAAACCCAGCACACATGGCTCCTGAGCCCGAATTCCTAACCAGCTCCTATCTGCCTGGTCGCATGACTTCTACCATCCCAGCCTCTCTTCACGCACGGCCACCTGCCTGTCCGGATTCACCACGCCCTTTGCAAAGAAAGCAAACGCCACAGGTGAGCAGAATGTTGCCAGCACCCGAGGGCGAAGAGAGGAATCTGGATACCTGCCTTGCCACCTGTTTTGCCTTCGTGGGCAGTGAGATTCTAAGCGTTTTTTAAAAGTTTGACTCTATGGAGAATCCTCATTTTTTTTTCCCTCTGACTCACAATCCAATAAGACATTAAGGAGACAATCACAAGTAAAAGGAACATTTTCCAAAGTCGGAGCAATGAGTAGAAATAACGCCCTTACAAGAAATAATTCAGCAAAAGAGAAATTTCTTCATTAGAATAAGGGATTGCAGAGTGAAATGCCTTAATTACCCATGAAGCAAGATAACCTTATGTGATTGCCTTTGTTTTAAGAGCACTAGAAAGGAGAATACCCACTATTAAGTGCTCATGTCTTTCTCCCGCTGTTGGAAAACTCCTAATGCCATTCTCCCAACTCTGAAAATAATTCTATGCAAAATAAAATACTAAAAAACTTTTTCTGTATTTCATCTTCTTTATTTTAAGAGGTTTAAGTGGTATGCAGAAAAATGATCATTTTTCTTGAGCATCCTTTGTATCTGGTGGGTCTCTGGATCACCTTTAAAAACGGCACACGTTCTGGCGCCTAGTGCCACCTGGAAAGGATAAATCCCATAATACTGGAATACAATTGTATGTGGGGAAGAGGCTAGAAGATACTGAAATATTTTTATATTGACTCTTCTATTAAAGAATGGAGAAATAAATGTGTAACAACTCTTTAAAAATAAAATGAAATTCTTTCTCCTGTTATTTTGCCACTGAATAATTACAACACTGAAATGAAGGTAAAAGTCAGCAATGCAGTAGAACGTAAACATGCAGAGAGGTCAGCATACTGACTAGGGACAAGTGCTGAGTTTAACGAGGCCCCCGTAGCTCCAGTGAGAACATGATCCGTCTGCCAGGAACATGCCGACCCCAGGACCACCTGCTCCCAGCCTCACCTCCGCTGCATCTCTGCCCCAAGGTCTCCTCAGGGAGCCTTCCTGGCCCCTTCGCCCACCTCAGAAAATAAACTTGCCCTTCCCTGGGGTCCTGAGTCCTCCTGCTCCGCGTCATCTCGTTCCACTGCAGCGATCACAACCTGACATATCACATATTTATTTACTACCCGCGGCAATTCTTCCATAATGGGAACAGCGATGCTTGAGGTTCACACGCTCTTCTAGAACGGTGCCACACTCCAAGCAGGAGACAGAGTCTATTTCCCTGCCTGGCACCGAGGCGGGACTCTGTGACCGTGCTGACAGTTTACGGGAGAAGTGACACTGCGTGTCCCCTGAGGCTCGGGCACAGAGGGAAACACGGCTTCCTCCTGGCTATGCGGCTCTCCCACGGTGCTTGGCCACCGCACCAGGAGGAAGCCCTGGCCGTGTGGAGAGGTCACGTGCAGGTGTTTTGGCTGACAGCCCCACAGAGGTCCTCACAGGCACCAACAAGTAACTGACAAACATTCCAGAGGTTTCCAGCCTCTGGACTCAGTCATCCAGGTGAGGCCCTGGCCAGCGTGGAGCAGAGACGAGCCATCCTAGAGGGTCTACGTCCTAATGCCCGAGCCACAGAGGCAGCTCTGAGGACCGATACCGCACCTGCTGGCCTGGGTGGCCAGAAGCAGGGGCGGGCGGAGCGGAGAGGGAGGGATGAGGCCTTTTCAAGGGCTGTGACTTGTCCTGAAAACTGCGGCTTCTACTCTAATAGTAACTTTGGTTCACAGAACAGATAATATTTGAGCTTTCACAGAGAGAAACATGCAACCATGGAGCTCACAGCAGCCGGACGCATTCCTTGGTCAACCTGGACTGAAGTTTGTGATGACGCGCAGGCGAAGACGCACAGGAACTAGGAGGGCGCCAGCGCCCAGCCCCGAGTCGTCTCGAAAATTAAGTGACGGCTATCAGGGACCAGAACTCGAGTCCTGGGAAGTGCTGTGAGGAGGACAGGGAAGGTGGCGGCCAGGACACCCAACGAGGCACGCAGACAAAGGTGAACGGCCGTGGTCACTAATTCGAAAGGGAAGTGGAGAAGCCCATCTTGGCCAAAGAGGAGTCGGCAGAAGTAAGGACTGGTGATCTCTTGTCTTTCAGGTTTCATGGACCCCCCGGGCCGCCCACTATGGAAGTTACAGAGGGCATGCTGGTGTTTCGGAGACAAGGGAGGAAGCTGGCCTCTGCAAATGAGCGACGACCGTGAGCCAGGCTTGTGCCCGGACGGACGGCCGGGTGTGTGGACACAGGAGCGCACCCTCTGGGGACACCAGCCCGCAGCTTCGAGTCTGGGTGGTCGGGAGGGGCCCCCACGTGGGCGCAGGACGCTGGGCGGTGTGACCCAGCCGTGCGGCGGGCGTGGGGAGTCCATCAACACTCGCGTACCAGTACAAGGAGCTTTGAACTAAAAAACATTTAGAGCTTTCTAGAAAGGAAAATAGAAAAGACTCAAACACACAATCAAGTCATATATTTAGGTTTGTGATTAAGAGGGAGACAAAAGTTGATTCACTCAACTGTGGGAGGTCCTTCAAGTCCATAGTACAGATGAGGAAAAAAAGGAAAGGCAGAGAGCCATGTTAAGGAAAGAGGGACTCAGATATTTTATGCCAACGTTCACTGCGACATTACACAGCAGCCCAAAGTGGAAACAGTTCAAGTGTCCATCAGCAGGTGAACATGTAAGCCAAATGTGGTCTGTGCTCACACTGAAATGCACACATCGGCCTTAAAAAGGAAATGAGTACTGACACACGTGTGCATGGCTGAGCCCTGAAGACAGGCGGAGTGCAAGGAGCCCACAGGAGGGACAAACACTAAATGATCTCATTTATAGAACATGTCCACCACGGGCAGATCCGCAGAGCCGGAAAGCAGGCTAGAGGTCACCCCTGGCTGGGAGAGGGGGCTGGCTATGGGACTTTTGGGGCGACAAAAAAGTTTTGGAAATCAGCAGTGGTGATGGTTGGACAACACTGTGAATGTGACCGATGTCCATGAACTGTAAGCTTAAAGAGGGCAAATTTTATGTTATGTATTTTCTCACGATAAACAGAAAGTTAAAAAATTAACAAAACACAAGGAAAGAGAGTAAGAAAGTAAGGGAGAAAAAGAAGTCGATTAAGGTGTACATGGGAAAAGAGGGAAAGAGAAAATGAGAAAAAAAGCAAGAAAAGTCCCAGATAAAGGAAGCTTGAGAAAGAAAGATAAAGAGTGAAATAAGAAGAGAAGCAAGAATGAGGGAAAATGGGAAGAGGAGCTGGAAGCGAAGGATGGAGCCTAATGCCACGCGCCCACGGAGTAGCCCTGCCCAGATGGAGCCCCTCCCAGCCCTGGTCCCCCCACAGCACCTCAGCTGCGGGTCCAGCTTCCCCCCTGTGGCCCCTAGGTCGTACCCCCATGCGGCCCCAGCATCCCCGGAGCCCCGAGTCTCCCCTAAGGCACGCTTCCTCTCCCAGCTTCCTTCCCTGGAGACCGCCTGCAAATGGCCTTGCAGTGCTGAGCACCCTTCCTAGACGCAGACCTCGAGCGCTTATGGAATGTTCCATCCCAGTCACACAATGTACTCGTTGATCTGGACACTGTGCGGGGAGGGGGGGGGTTCGGAACACAATGGGGTTTGGAAAAAAAGTTACACCAAGAACTAGATTGGGCCTATAAATGAATGGCTTCAAATCATGTCGTAGAGTTCTTTAAGCAAAGGAACTTGGGACAAAGAAGCCTCTTGGGTGAACTAATCTGATCAGTTGTGATCAGAAGTAGAAGGTATTGAAGTTATTGACGCCAGCAACCTATTCATCTTCAAATGTTAAGAAGACCAACGGCTCTTCACCACCATTTTGGGACCATGCACAGTTTGGAGGAGACGGTGGCCGAGGGCTGGCTTCGTTGCCTGCCCTCCATGAGTGCTCATGGTGTGGGCGTTTCTATGCTGCTCAAAACAAAACGGCCAAACCATGTCTATGTCCCTTCCCATCCCTGCTGGCAGGACTGGGGAGGGCGAGTGCCTCCAATCCCTGTCTTTAGCACTCCCCGAGAGCCAATGATAATATGGGTTACATTCACTGTTATGAGCTGTTCAAGAAAATGGTCCCAAACCACCAACCACAAGGTGAATCCTTCCCTCCCTCCCTCTTGCGTCCTAGCTTTAAGACACTGTTCTCCCAACCGTGTGAGGAACCAATGTTTACAGGGAGGGCGGGGAGGAATTCAAGAAAGCAATTGGTCTTAAATTGTTTACACCAATTGATTGGCCTGTTCAGGGTAAATTACACGTTAATTATAAGAGCTATTCTGCATCCACAGATGAAACTGTACCAGTTTATTGACTCTTTCTCTTTAAATGTGAACACTAGGTTCACCTGTTCAGGTAAAATTACCGGGTTGAAAGGAGATCATACTGCATGCCACGCTCTTCTAAAGTTATGGCCTTTAAAACTTGCATTATTTGCTAGCTGTGGATTTTATATTTTCCAGTTGTTGTAAAAATACTTTTTTCTCACCTGTTGAAACGTAGCCATGGGTAAGATGACAAAAGTCTTTCACAGCTTGAATAGTAACTTATTAAAATCAAGGAATATCCTTTGATAGCCTATTATAAAATCCTTTATTTTATATGCATTTATGCCTTAGGAAAAGTCCTAGATAAGCCAAGGTTTGGAGTGAGGATGTGACTGAGATGCACACGTCCTCACGGGGGCTGACAGGCTGCAAACAGGCTGAATTGCCCACACCATGCATGGGGCAACACTCGGCTGCAATTCTGGCTGTAATTGATGGTCAACTTTGATTTTCTGCTTTGTGGTTTTCTCTTTTCAAGAATCATCACTCAATCTACGTTGAGAGAAAATATGTTATTTTCACCAAACTGAGAAAGGAAAAGCCCCTCTGTGCGCATGTGCGCACGTGCACACAGAACATGGAGTTAGGGATTCTGGTAAGTTCTCCTAGGGCTGTTTAGTAACCTTGCCTACAGAGACTCATGGCTTCTGCAGAGAGCCACTGAAGAGGAAAATTATTCCCACCTGCAGAAAGCAAGCAAGCTCTAAATGAAAACCAAGTAAAAGAACAAAGCTACCTATTTACTCAATTAAGAAGAGTAAAGTCAGGTTACTGAGGTATCCCATGGCAAAATGGCACAGTTCCCATTTCCAGTGTCTGTCACCTCAATGGCTGGAGGCGGACTCAGGACAGATTTCTAGAAACATCTACTGACGCCCCACCTTGGCATGTCCAACTCCTCAGTCTTGTACACAACATGTCAAAAAGAACTTTGAAGTGTTCCTATCTGATGATTCTGAGACCATCTACATGCCAAGAACCTGAATTCAGAGGGTAACACAGGGAAGCAAAAATCCTGGTTCATAACCGTGTTCTCTTAGGCATATTATCATTTGCTTAACTGTGTTAACTTCATAATGGCCAATATCAAGTGATCATTCTGGTAGGAAAAATCCCATCCTTTCAAATATCACTAGGCTTCGAGATCGATAACGGGAAGTACACAACTGCATAAACCCCGAGCTAATAGCCCTCTTGGGCATCAGGGAGCAGAACGCACCCAGCCCGGCCGTGGCCATGCGTGTGCCCCACAATTACCTGCGACGAGCCAGTCAACTGTAAGACGAATCCACCACCTATTTTCCTGCAGACACAAAGCTCTCTAGTAATTTATGCCTTCAGGCCAGGACGGACACTCACTGACGGAGACCCCTCGGAGCCTGGAGCCGCACCCGGACTGTCCTGGGAACTCGCACGCGGTGGCCACGTGCTCCAACCCGCCCTCCACGCTCAACATGTGTGCTTGGCGGCAGAGGACGTGGACTATCTTAACTATGATCAAACGTCGTATCATTAAACAGAAATTAGACAAGAAACAAGGGAAGCCTACGGATTGACTGGGAGTTCAGATGCTCTAAATGGCTAATCCGTCCATTTTTCACCTGAAGCCCTCTCCAAATGCAGTTTTGCTATTAAGCAAAACCCAAAGAAAGGTAATCAATTCCAACTAAAAAGCACTTATCCTGGGATGATGGTGTGCAAGGCACTTCAAACCCCTGGCTGCCTGCCAAAACCCAGACAACAGCCATCAATGTTTCTGACTATCCGAGAGCACAGGGGCCATGCATAATTGACTAGAAGATGGGCTAAAACTGTGCCCAATCAGTGTGTGATCAAAAACGCGTGGAATATTCAGCACCACTTGATTACATGGAGGCTTGTCCTTTCTCTCTCCTCATGAAATCTCTTCAAGGTCCAGAGTACTGTAATAAGATCATTACTGTCAAGCGCTACGAATCGCAGGCAATGAGTCTTGGGATAGGAAGTCATACTTCACAAGCTCCCCTGGTCTCTCTCTCTCTCTCTTTTTTTTGTATTTTACTGCATGCAGAGGCAGCAAGGCGACGAGGTGGCAGATAATGATCACATCACTGTATGGCAACTAGAAAGGCACTTTTAAAGAAAAAGCAGAGAGAAATCAGCTTAAGAGAAACTAAAACATTTTCCCTTCTGCTTTTTCCCCCTTAAAAAAATTAAATAGAATTAAACTGTGTGCAGTTGTCGCTCTTCATGAACTCGGATATAATGTCATTGAATTTAACCATTTGAGAGATTTTCATATTGCAGCCGAGCCCATTACCCCACAGACAAATGGCCAATTTTCTCCATGTCCCGAGTACAAAAGAAGCCCTTGATAAGTTGTGTGTGTGTGCGAGGCAATGCCTGCTGTGGGGCTCAGGGGCCTCCCTCTTTCATCAGTGATGACACCCTGGGCTCGGGCCTGGCGCCTACCGCACAGCTCTCGCGGAAAGGGACACACTTGAAAGCATGAGGGCATTAGTGAAGATTACTAAGCAAACAGTTTACCTCAGACCACACTTGCTCCGGAGCCCCACTAACATGTTGCGCCAACATGGGAGCACGCCACGATCAGACCCCGCAAGCACGCGAGGCACACATTTGATTAATCCTTGAATCCAGGGGGGGGGGGGGTTCAAGCAAATGGTGGGGGGCTTCGTCCACGGCTTCCCTCTACCCTCCATCTTCAAACTGCGTCACTCCCCTCATCCCCCCTAAAAAGGGTATCATCCTCAGAACGAACATAAAAACATGGATTCGTTGCATCTGTGATAGGGAGTTAAACATCCCTAAGTTTTAAAAAATTACAAGAGTGATGTCCCCTTGTCACAGACAGGACACAGCCTGTCCTCCAGTCCTGCATGTTCCAACTGCCTACAGAGGGGCTGAAGCAGTGACTCCCGAATTTCCCTGGAATGTACCCGAGTGTGTGCGCATACACGGGAGAGAGACTGCCAAGAAGCTGTGCCACCACCGGGGTCCTGAGGAAAGAGGCTGAGGTCAGAAGTGGCAAAGGGATTGCTGCTTCCAAATTCCTTTTTTAAAGATTTATTTTTTATTTTAGAGAGCGTATATGCACGAGTGGGGGGAGCAGACCCCCCACCGAGCAGGGAGCCTGAAGCTGGGCTGGATCCCAGGACCCCGAGATCTCGACCTGAGCTGAAACCAAGAATCAGAGGCTTAACCAACTGAGCCACCAGGTGCCTTGCTGCTTCTGGGTTCTTAAAGGCCACGGTGGGGCATGGCAGGCGTGGCCCTGCCCAGCACTCCTGCTCATGCCCAAGCCCCTGCAGTCCTTGCCAGGTGGCCAGCATGAGTCCGCGAGGCTAGAGGCAGACCCCGAATTCACATCACCTGCAGGACTTCACTGAACCCTGTCCTTCCCCTGCGAAAACGGAGACAACCATGCCACCTGCCGACACCAGCGGGGTGTCTGGAGGCTGCGATGAGTCACACGTTCAAGAGCGGGCGCTCAATCAGTCCTGGTTTCCCTCCCTCACACTTGATGACGTATCCTAACGAGGCACCCAGGGCGTGGGGAGGAAGGTGTGCGCTGCGCAGTCGAGTCCCTGGAGTATCTTCCTCCAGCGGCACAAGAGGGCACATCCCAGCGCACGGACAGGAACAGGAAGTCACAAGGCTGTGTGGCCTGAATGTTTATGTCCTTCCAAAATTCATCTGTTGAAGCCTGCAGTGCTGGAGATGGAGACGGCGGGAGGTGACCAGGGTTGGTGCGGAGAAGGCTGGGCCCTCGGGACGCACTTAGTGGCCTCACAAGAAGAGGAAGAGCGAGTGTGCACATGGAGGAAGGGCCACGAGCACACAGTGGGAGGGTGGCCTCTGCAAGCTGGGAATCAGGTGCTCACCGAGAACCAGACGGGCCTCGCCCTGCTCTTGGACTCGCAACCCCTGGAACTGGGAGAAATGAATTTCCACCGTCTAAGCTGCCCATCTGTGGGTCTGTCACGGCCCCGGCCGAGGGGGACACACGGTGTATGTGAATTTTATTTGTCCTTCCCGTTAACCAAGTTGTTTCTACACAGACCTAGTTCTGCATTCAGTCACTGTCTTTATTCCGTTTTGCTTTACATCCTTAGGAACGAAGCCCCCCCGACATGTGCATCTCATTACTGCCAGCACTGCGAGGGAAAACGCGGCGTCCTCAGCTGGAACCTCCCAAGGGCCAGTCCGTCCTGGGGTCCCCCGGACAGAAGTGTCTGAGGCCCCCAGGAGGCCGACGCGGACTCAGACACATCATCACATCTTCCTTCTGAGCATTACAGTGTCCGTTCGCCTCCGGTACTTTTGCGACAAGATACATGTAGCAAAGCAGAAGTATAAAAAGTGCCCACGCAACCGGAATGGCCAGGAAGGCCCTGCTGGAACCGCGCTGGCCCTGCCCCTCCTGGCTCAGGGGCCCCGGTCAAGCAGAGCACAGCACAGCGGGGTCTCCGTGTCGTCGCAGAGATAAGCGATAACCAAAGGTCCTGACAGCTCTGACGTTCTGAGAACATCAAGAAAAGGACTCTGAGGGATAACCTGCAGGTGACTCGGTGTCCCAGACTAGGCAGCATTCCATTCCCAGGGCGCCCAGAAGGAAACGTGCTGTCTCGCGGTCTGCCCCTGGACCCTGGAGACCATGGGCAGCTCATGCCGACCGAGCCCCACTGCAGAACAGCACCCCTAAGTCGAGGGAAAAGAAGAGCCATTGAGGTCTGTCACATCCCTGTTCTCTGGGACAGGCACCTTGAAAGGAGTCTGCATTTTTCACAGGTGAGCCCATCCCTGCTCGTGGATGGCAGGAGACCCTGGGACCCCCATTTATCCGCATTCCCTTTCTGTACTCCCCCTCCTTTCCTGGAGCAGCAGAGATCTCCTCCTCTACAAATGGCTCGCCTCCTCTGCAGAGCCTCCCGCGGGGACCCCAAGGTGCCGGGGTGCCTTGGGGTCCCTGCACAGGCTGCTCGGTGGACGCGGCCTGTTTACGGACGTGCGTGCTCCACCTGACAGCGGGCATCCTGAAGGCAGGGGTCGCCTCTGTCACAGCCAGCAGGTGACCAATGCACTTCCAGGGAACTCAGTCTAACTCTTCAGTTTGTGTGTACTTGAAAAAAAACAGTATCAAAACCACTTCTGTTGTCATCAGCTCATCGTGATGGGGATCCTCTGTTCTGGGTCTTCCTGCTGTGGCCGACTCAGCTTTGTTTATGTCCGACCCGCCGACTTCCACAAAGGAGCCGCGGGCGCCTCCAGCTCGTGTGTGTCAGGAGGACGGGACCCTGCAGGATGGCTTTGGAGTCCACGGTGCGCCATCTATCCTGTCGACGTCTAGAGTAAACCCAGAGCTACTCAAATCCAGCAAGTCCGTTCTTGGGGGAGCTGGGGTTACAAACTGAGAGCTCGCTTTGGAAAAACGACCTGGTTTGTGGGGAGTAGCAGGTCCCTCCGAAAATGTGGTGCCTCCTCTGACTTTCAGCTCAAGGGCGAAGAAACCCAGTCACCCTGGCTCCCTTCTCCGAGTGGCTGTACTCGAGGAATATCTTCGAGGAAGAAGTTCAAATTCCTGGTTTTTCACATTCATGCTGATTAACTGCTCGACTCAGCAATTCAGATGCACTAACTAGTTTAATAACGAGGGAGTTCAATTATGAAGTCCTTACTGTTCTAAAACATGGCTGGTGATTATGGAGTTTTGTGGAGTCGATTATGGAGGCTTCTCGTTCCCTCTCTTTTGACTCAAGGCAGCTGCCAAAATTAGAACAAGGAGCAGACGCGAGGGGTGCTGCTGGAAGGTTCTCGAAAATTAAAAGGAGGGAATCCAAGGTGATGTGTGCTAGCGTTGCCTACATGGGTTTCACAACTGCCGCCCCCCCCCCCCCCAGCCACCTCCAAATAATACGAAATCAAATGAGAAAACCGCACGGACAGGAGCCAACCATGAAGGCAGTTCCTTGGCCCTGACCCCAGGCTGGCTGCGTGTACTATCACGGGCAACACGGAGGACCTGACGTGCCGGCTGTGGCCAAGGAGGAAGGACAAGAGCATCACGGTGATGCAACACTTCTGTAACAAACGGCCCTCTCTACCACCGAATCATCATGTGCAAAATCCCCAAATGACCCAGTGATGCCCCAAACTGCACGAGAGTCAACACAACCCAATGGACACCGATGAACGGAGCTTCAGTGCCCCCGGGTCTTGCCTTCTTGTAACCCGAAGCGCGCAGGAACAAGACCGGATGATGCGCGTGCATGGTATTTCCTCTCCAGACTGCCTTCCAAAACCCTGCCACACGAGTAAAACACTGTTTTCCGGAGCTAAAAGGTGAACTAACCGATCAGGCACAGCAACAGCTGTTTCCTTAGTAGGAGCTAAGTGAAGGTGAAGACGAAACTCCGTTTTGCGCCAAATTAAGCACCACTGCTGGTGTTTCAAGTTGTAAACGGAGGACGTATAATGAAAACGCGATGCCTTCTGCAGCTTTTTATTAAATAACCGTATGTACTCAGTCTGCAGAAGATAAAATGAAGCTCTGTGGCATGTTCCCTTCCCCTTTCGTAACTCAACGCTCTTCCGTCCTGTTCACAACTACCCCCCGCACGCCTCATTTAAACATGGGCTGAAAAGGTAGGTGGTCTCTTGTGTATGTCTTAGTTCCAGGTTAAGGCTCTAAGGGCCTCTGGGAGGAGAGAGGAGCTGAGTCTTACTTCTCGTGTCTCCCACGGAGCCAAACACACAGTGCTTCCTATGTGCTGGATGCTTGATACTTGACGAGAGGATAAAATGCTTCGCCATGTCAGGTTCTTCGGTGCAGGAAGGAAGGAAAACTCCATCCGGGCTGACCTTTGCAACTTGGACTTAATGAAATCTGTAAACAAATTTCAGGCTCAGGCCTTGCCTTTGATTGCCTATTGAGTGCAGCTGGGATGGGCAATTCTTTTCTTTTTTCTTCTTCTTTTTTTTAATCCTAACGGAGAGAGGCCATTTGTGACTTTTCCTCCACAGGATAATATTTCAGTATCCATCCAGGATCAACCATACAACGGTTCTATAAAGACCCAGAATGAACAACCAAGGGATCAGGATGAGAAGGATAAAATAAATTCCCTTCTGAGACCTTTGGAACAAAGCACTGTGAACCCAAGGGGGAGGCGGGTAACACAACAGGATTTCTGTATATCCTCTTATATAATAAGATTGGGTAAATCCCGACTGGCTCTGCATTTTTAAAGAAAGATCTTTGCTACACAACTTCTAGATGTTATGATTCATATAAAAGTCAGTATCTTTACATGGAATCTGAGAAATATCAAGGAAGCTACTCTGTCTGCCCCACTCCTAGATTCAAAAGCCGCTCCACATACCTCAAAGACTTGCTTTTTGCCTGGTGGAAAGAGTTTGAGGCAGAGAATCAAGAGAAAGTTCTGTCACCTACCAGCAACCTGACCCTGGACAAGAAAGCCACTTAACCTCTCTCTACTTCCACCTTTTCACTGGGGGAACAGGGAAATTAACACTTGATGCAAACTTGCATGAATGTTATAAAACTAACGAGAACCACCAGGTTTGGGGCCACAGAGGATGCAGGACTCTGTTTCATTTCTGCAACAGTAAGCTCAGTACTGGACCCTGGATAAGAAGATGCCCAGAGAGCATTGAGATTCAGAGACAATGCCAAAACACAGCAAGTCATTAAAGATCTGTATCCTTTCTACTGCCCAGGGGTTTCTGGGCACATGCCCTTCAACTTGGTTCTGGTGACAAATCCAGGGCCCTGGGTGCTAGCACCTTTCCAGGGTTGAACTCCCCTCCAGCCAGTGCTGTGGCCACCACAGGGGACAAGGTGCCCTGCTTCTTACAAAGTTTGCCTTCTAATATCTGAACCAAAATCCATCTCCTTGAAGCGTCCATCCACCGGTCCCAAAGAAGCCCACCTGGGCCACCCAGGATGTGAGTTCACGTGCCCCCAGGCTCCTGTCCTTCCCTACAGCTCTTCTAGATACTTCAAAGATTCCCTCCACATCATGGGCTTCAGTCCCCACATCCGTGCGTCTTGCCCACGTCCAAATTCACCTTCATTGGTCTGTCATCATCGTGGAGTACAGAGCCCAGATGTGAACATACAATGTAATTAATTCTGAGCAAATCAAACCCAGTTTAAAATCAAATCACCAATATTTTAATATCCAATGTTCTGAAGGGTCTATTAAATAGGAGTACAAGTAGAAATGGGATACGTGAATTTTTATTTATTTTTTAAACGTAACGACCACCTGCACCCTTTTTATGGTACAGCCAGAGGATGTTGGCTTCTACGAGGCTCGTTCTTCTCAAAGTTAAACTCACTGAGAAAGTGTCCTATTCCTGCCTAAAGTTAGCCTCAGCTATCAGCCCTGGGAGCAACGAGGCATCCATCACCTTTCTGGGGCACTCTGCTTTCGATGACATATGAGGTCCCTCTCACAAAGTCAGAGTTCACTGCCCCAGCTTGTACCCCACACTTCCTCCACAGCACAAGGAGGGGCTGGGTTATTTTTAATTTCTGACTTTTTTTTTTCTAAAGGTCCTTTCATTTATTTTAGAGAAAGAGAGAGAGAATGCATGTGAGCAGAGAGAGGGGTGGAGGGAGAGAGAGAATCCTGAAGCAGACTTCCCACTGAGCGTGGAGCCAACTTGGGGCTCAATCCCAGGACCCTGAGATCATGACCTGAGCTAAAATCAAGAGTGGGCTGCTTAACTGACTGAGCCATCCAGGCGCCCCTAATTTTTGACTCTTTAAATGATACTAATCGTTTTAGATAAGCCCAGTGACTGGCTTGAATATCCAAACAAATTCTCTAGCGCTCACACATATACACACATTCCTAATCAAGTTATGACGTTAGAACCCAAAATAGTTATGAAGATAAGGAGTTCTTTTATGTTTATAAAGATCACAGTTTCTGTTTCTATAATTTACTAGATTCACTCCATTCATTTTAAGTTATACATATAAGCAAATGACTGTTCAACTCAGGTTATAGCATCTTCTGCCACCGGGTGTAGAGTTTCATCGTTTTTCAGAGTAAGAGAACTAGGGCAACGATCATGAATGCTGGTACCGCGAGAAGCTGGCTGGACAGGGTGGCCTTATTTCCATCAGGTGCACCAAGAGCCCCCATGGGGACAGGGCGTTTCTGGCTTCTGAGGCAGCACAGACACTGACGATATTATCCTGTTCGCTTGTACTTTCTGGACAAGCATGCTGCCAAGGTAAGAAATAGCTGGCAACAGAATCTTTGCACTTGGCTGAGCGTCTAGGGCTCCTGTGTGGTGGGCTCGGCTGGGGAATGGTACAGAGGGGCATTCAGGAAGCTCTGACCACCCCCTCAGCTGGGCTCAGGCCAGGCCCCCAGGAGACAACGGTGGATAGCACACGGCCCCGCCCTCTCGAGAGGCTTCTGGTCTACTGCACTTACTGAGGTCAGGGCACAGACTTCCCCAGGGATTTCTCAGAGGCACTGTCAAAGGCATGAGCACCACCTTGCTTCTGTTGCTTCATCGCTACCTTCTCTCTGTCTCTGCCTTAGAGGCAGACCCGTGTGGCTGGTGCCCTTTGGCTTCTGCTTGGGTTTAGTCAAGGGGGGCAGGCAGGAGATCAGAGGCGGGGAGGGGAATGAAGTCCGGGCGGTCCCCCGGGTCCCTCAACTTCTGGGTTACCACAGGCTAGGTAGGTCCCTCTGCTGAAGGCCACAGCTGCTGACTGGAGGCCTTGCCCAAACAGCTCTCTCTCTGGGTCCTGATGGCTGGCCCCTCTGCTGCCCATTACGCTCCTGGGCTTCTGCACCACCCTGTAGCTCTTCTCACCCCTCTGCAGACAGTCCCATGGTAAACCTCCCTCGTGACCCAGCTTGAGGGTGCCATGCTTTCCCCCGGGACCCTGACTGAAGTAGCTAACTTTCAGCGATACTTTATCTTTCCTAAACTCCGAAGAAGTCTGAATTTGTCATTTGTTCCAATGGGTTATGTCAAAAACCATGTAACTCAACGACTTTTCAAACATCTTCTAGAGAACTTTTTATATCTACAATTCCCATTTTTCACAATGAGGTCAGTCTAACCCAGAATATAGTGGAAGCGACCAGTCATGGTGCCTTGCAGGAAAGTAAAACAGAAATATTTTCTTATAATTAAAATTAAACAATATCCTCTAAAAATAAAACATACACAACTAGCTTTAATTTCAAGAACAGATGTTTAAATTTAGATGGTTTACGCCATTTACGTAAAGAAGCTAACAGCCGTTAAGACTATTACAAAATATTGTGTAACACTAAATCTAAAATGACCTCAACTGTAGGTTGCCTTATGGCTTCAGAGATGTAAAATATGGAAAAAAAAAAAAAAGAGTGCCTTAGAAATAATGAACTACGGTGCGCTTCACAAAAATGACTCATTTACTGTTTTGTATGTAACCTTTCCTAGGGAAAAATGAATCATTTTCCTTTTATAGAGAATCTGTTACCTTATTTCGAACTGGAAAGATGTCATGGCCATTGGTATTACAGACACAATAATCCGTTAACTAGGAAGCGAGGGGCAGCTTCCCTTCTGATCATTGGTGTTGAATTTCTGAACACACGTCAACCATTACTCATCATCCATGCTTGAGATACTGTGGCGATTTCTAATTTGGGTGTTTCTATGGTGCCTGGGAGTCTGTCTTTTTGTCTGTGTCACCACCGCGCACTAAGGCCTTTTAATGAAAGGGTCCAAGGTTGTTTTTGCCTGGAGGATCTGTCTCAGCCTTATTATACACTAATGCTCAGAGCACAGGATACGGTCCCAGTAATTCAGGAAACGGGCTGGGAGCTTCTCGGGTGTCCAACAAGCTCACGGACACCTCTCAAACCTCGTTCAAGTCGCCACTGGCTCACTGGGACACTGGTTTGAAGCTGCGGTTCAATTAAACATGCAACCACTGATTTACCTGAAGGCTGTATCTTACTCACACAGTTTTCACTCTGTCAGGAGGTGGGTAGGATATAATTAGAAAGTGTAAAATATGTGTAATGTACTTACAGGTGGACCCAAGAATCAGTTTCTACCAAGTGGTGCTTCTGAAAAAAGTTGTCAGAAATACGACATACCCAGTAAGATGTTTATCTGTGACACGGACAGGCGGTCTTTCCCTACAGCAAATCTTCCTCTCCCCTGGGGTACGTGTGGCGCATGTCACCCACCCTGGTGAGGCGCCAGGCTTCTTCCTGGTTTCTTCCCCAACCTCCCATTCAGGGGGGCGTGGCGGCCGGTGCATGGCCCACCATCAGCCCTGTTCCTTCCTTGCTAATGTATGCATTGTGGGCTTACAGGCTCACGGCTGGATACTAGGAGGGAAGAAGCCACTCTCTCCAACACTGCAAATTGTAGTTCTGAACAACCAAGTAGAGGATTCAGGAAAAGCATGGCAGAGAAAGAGAAAGGGTGTAAGTTATAAAAGTATTTCTGGCGCGTGCGTGGAACGTGTGTTGAAAACAGACTCTTTTACTATTGATGGTGTCACAAATAACAATTAATGTTGAACAACGATGCTGCGAAATTTTTATTTTCCTTTGACATATTTTCTTCAGCTTGTTTATTACAACTGCATTAATTTCACCTCTCATAATGTGTGTGTGTGTGTGCGTGCGCGCGTGCACGCATCTCCACTTTGCATCTGTGAAATAAAAAAATGTAAATCCATCTGAAGGAGCGACTTCAGAAAGATCACATCTGGCCATCACCGAGAATAAAAACTAAGGGCTCAACAAGTCAAAGGAGGACCAAGACAAACTGTGACAAACTGTGACAACTGGAATATTAATAGAGCCCACAAAACAAAAAGAGTGGAAAGACACTCACAGAAGGAGCATTTATCATAATGTGTTGCTGAAAGCCAGGATTGGGGTAGCTGTCTTGTAAGAATTAAGACCAGCCGATATCAGAAAAGATTCCTCGAGGAGGAGAGGCAACCGTCTTTATTAGAATAAAATACTGTGGCGCCCCCCCAGTTGGAGTGGACACTGTTGACCCAGGGTGCGGAGGGAGGGCAAGACCCAGAACCTGCCCAGGCAGGCAACAGGGAAACTGGATTCACCTTCTACCAGACGACGACTGCCAGAAGGGGAGAGAGCTGATCTGGTGGAATGATCCTGAGAATCAGTCAGTGATGAGGCAGCTCCAAGGCCTCTCTAGTGTCGCCTTGTACACAGAAAGCACATGTGGTGACCTGCGTTGTGTGCATGTGTGGTCCTAAGGGTAAGGGAGTTCCCCAGCTTGAAACGCAGGACTCAGACTCTCACCCTGAACTCCCCGGGGAAACCTTACCTTCAGCGGTGCCGGAGAGCCCGTCGGCCTTGAAGTTGCTGGTACTTTTCTTCCTTCGGTGCTTCTTTCTGTTGGCGTGAGGGGAGGGGGGCGGGTCGAGCTTGGGGCTGGTGGTGCTGGAGATACTTGGGCTGGAGCACACGGAGTCGCCCAGCCCCGTGTCTGCCATGGGACCGGAAAAGGCAAAAGAACGCAAAAGTTAACACTTACAAAGTCGACTTTGCAGAAATACGAAAGCAATGCTCCTCCAATACGCTACCAGGCCCCACAAGTACTATATTAAGCTGAGATCACTGGATTGGAGGCCCCAGAGCATCCAGTATGAAAAGTTCACGGGGCCGTTTCCTCTAATGTATCACCTGCCATTAAAAAAAAAAAAAAGACTTTATTTTTGGATCATCTGTAGGCTGTGGAGCATTTAAAATTCTCTACTTCGCATGATCGGTGTTCTAGAAAAGCAAAGTGAGGAGTCCATGCCTTTTACTAGTTTATTTTTCTCTTCCCATAGTTACCCTGATACATTAGGAGCGAAATCAAGAGGCTGAGAACGCATATGAAGGCGTCTGGCGGCAGCTCTGCTTCTGCGCGTGCGCACAGGAGAGAGGGAGTCCTGGTTCGCTTACGTCCACCCTCAGCGTCACATACCACCGCGGCATCAGTTTATTACTAGTGAAACATGGCCCGCCGTGTCTCTGTCCATAGCAGACCTGCCAATTACTGATTCACTGAAGCTATTTATAAAATTTTAAGACCGTTGCACACACGTGTGAATTCACTGTAAGTGAAACTCGATTTAGTACGTCCATCTTTCTCTTTATCCAAGAGAACACGAGAGTCGTGCTTAAAAGAGCAGGGAACGAACATGGACTTCAACCAGAGAGAGTCTTCCCAAAATGTGAAGGAGAGGCACCATCCGACCGCCTGCAGGGCCTGAAGAGTTCTTTATTTCAACGAGTCAGCCTCTCTGTAAGCTCAGACGACACCAAGTGCTTTGCGATGCACTCCATTCGTTCAACGAGTATTTTTTGAGCGCCTACTGTGGGCCACTTTTCTAGGTGCTTGGGCTCCATCACTGAGAAAAACAGGTAAAGATTCCCTCCGAGCAGCCACAGCCCAGATGCAGTAGAAGGTGGTAAAGTGTCAGGGAAACGAGTAGGACGGCGTGGGGGCCCGACCACCCCAAAGTGCCCGCAGGATAACCCAGCGGCACCGGACGGCACCAGACCCTGGAGACTGCTCAGCGGGGTCTAATCTTCTTCTAAAAGTAGCAATTCTCGTACATATTTTAAAAATACTAGATCCCACTGGATAGCAGATGAAAACTGTAAATGTCCCAGAAAAAAAAAAGGCTAATCTAATGAACAGGTGCACATCATTTCTGAGGGCTCAGAGGCCGCCTGGTGTTGCTAAGGGACCTTGGGATCCGAGAGCGTTAGCTGGTCCCGAAGCAACCCTTTTATAGCATTACTCAACGCTCACACTTCAGAAGGGATTATTTTTTGTTCGTTTCAGATATTTGTAGCCTTCAGGTTGTAAGCCTTCATTCACTCTCTGACCCATCCTCTCTGACTATTTGGGACCTACCCTGTGTCAGGCACGGTTGACAGACGACGGGACCATCACAATGTCACAATGACCGCCCCCCGCCCCCACCCCCGAGGAGCTGAAGCCTCACCATGGAGGAGGGTGAGGAGAACGGGCAAGGACGACCGGCCTCTGAGACAGCAGGCTGGCCTTTTGCTCTTTTAGTCTGTCCCTTGGGCATCCACTCAATTCAACGCACCATTTTCATTCCCAACCGTGTGTCTTAATCCTTAGGCCACTCCACTGCTGTAATGCTCTCTCCCGAAAGAACATTTCTCCTCTCCGCACTGGGCTGTCTGTCAGTCATCTGGATCTAAGCGGTATGCCTGTTCCCCAGGGCAGCTGCAGATGCCCACTTCCCCTGTACGATGCTGAGCACAGAGTGGCGGCACTCTTACCACATAGGCATCCCCAGGTCCCTCCTATCATCCAGTACTTCCTTTTGAAGGCACACACCAACGTCCTTTGCAAGATGTTAAGAATATACCCTTGAGTTATGGATGGTCATGTCACAGCTGCCATCCATGTGGGGTGGCTCTATGTCTGTGCTCTCTATTCCCTTCTGGGACTCCTTCTGTCTGTCTGTCCTGTAACAGCACATGGCCTTGAATGCGATGGCTAAGGCGTCCTGGTGCCTCACACAGCAGGGCACGCCCCCCGACGTTGTAGATCCTTCCCTATTGCCTTGGCTATTCATTCTGAGCACACAACTTGGTATATCCACCCAAGACACCAGAAAAGACATTAAACCGGGAGGAGTCAAAACAGCCTCCAACCTGCAGACGCAGCGGCGCGCAGCTGAAAGCGCCGGTGAGCAACCCCGCAACAAGACATCGTCCGCACATCCCACTCCAGATCCGTGGCCTCGCCTACGGAGAAACTGCCACACACTCTCGTCAAATGCTTTGCTGAAGGGCTACACGGCCGCCCCACTGACACACATTTTTGGCAATTTTTAAACAATAAAGGGAAATCCACTTCATGTTTTCTCTCCTTAATGAGCTATCCTGTTTATCACTGTTTCCTTTTCTGTATTCACCCAAAGCACTTCTCTAACATCCTAATTTAGGATCTGACTTGGGAATGACCTTAAACTCCCTGGAACACTAGTCATAATTCACCTTCCTGGGGAACAAAACGACATGTGTCTGTGTCCAGGAATCTCCCTCCATTCCAGATGCAGAAAACTGTTCCTAAAGTCATTAACAGGGACTCGGGCGATTTCATTCCCAAGTTTTCTGGATACCTTGGAATATTTGTAATTCAGGGAGAAATCTCTGATTCACTTGAAGCAAATGGCTGAGCAGCAGCCTTGAGGTAGGAGTGACACCTGCCTTCCCCCAACGGCCCATCAGCAGCCTCTCCAGCCTTCCTTTCCATGGGCACCCTTCCACACCAGGGCACCCATCCACCTGTGGCTCCCGAGTCCCACTAAGCCACTGGCTCTCAACTAGAAACCCCTGCCCAGGGACACCTGATAACGTCCACAGATATTTCTGGTTATCAGACTGAGACAGGTGGAGGTGTACTGGCATCAAGTAGGTAGAAGCCAGAGATGCTGAGAAATATCCCACAACACACAGGACAGCTCCCACCACAGAAAACCAACAGGTCTAAAATGGCAACAGGGAGACCTGCAGGATCGGAATTGCTCCACTCCTCGTCACCTGCTCAGGCTCCTCCTGGTCTGTCTGTGCAAACGCCCTCACGAGAGCGAACCTCTCAGAATATTCCCTTCGCCTGCTATGACCTGGCTCTCCCCGGGGGGGGGACACCCATACCTCCCACCCCCAGGGAGCACACAGGTGGGGGCAGGTGTCCTTCCTGCCCCCTCTGCTGCTTGCAGACCACTCCCCCTGCCCTCCAGCCCCATCCCTTGAAGCGATGCCCCCCGTAAGCCCCCTTCTTCGCTCACTGACTGTTTCAGCAGCAGCTCACCCCATCCTCACTCAGGAGTGATGACGTCCAGTTCCTCCTACGTGCTCACTTCAGCGTCCTGGCCTCTCATGCCTCCGCCTTGCTAAGCTCCTTCCTTCTCTCTAGCCTTCATGGTCCTGACCCAGGCCCGCTGCGGGGAACCAGCTCCTCTGAGTCTTATTTTTGTCTCCTGGCTCACTCACACCAGGACCCACACTCTGAGGGTTAATCTAGTGGCGCTCTTCTCCCTCTACCTTTCCTGATCATTCGTCCAACTTGACTTCCACCTGTACTCAGGTCCTGCTGGAGGAACAGAGCCTCATGCTCACCGGGGCTGGACCTCTGGCCTGCCCTTCCATTCACTACGTTCCCAGAGTAAAGCTGCTCCCCGCTCTCCAAGAGGCTGTATCACACCTCCTCCGTTCTCCTCAAATGCCCCACACCTCACTCCCTCCCCCACAAAGACATCATTTTTTATTTTGCTGAAGATAAAAAAACCCCCAAAAGCAGCAATCAGAAGACAGCATCCTCCTTCCTGTCCCTGGTTCCCATGGACCCGGGGCCTCCTCATCCTGGGAGCTGGATTCTGCCCCATTTTGCCCCCAGAGCGACTTTGCCCCCTGCCTTTCATACCCTCTCCAGCCTGCATCAAACGTGCTGTATTATTATACCGTCTCCCGTTTCTAACAAAACCCTCCATGACCCCATGCCCTTGCCCAGCCACCACCTGATTTCTGATCCTCTTTAAAGCAGAGCCCCCTGAGCCTCTCCCCTCTTTGCTGCTTGTGTCTGGTCACAGCTGACCCTGCTCCAGTCAAGGTCGCCCCACCAGCTGCTGCCATGCCCTCGCGGTGGCCACCAGCACTGCCACCAGCCCCATCAGTGGACAAGCCCCGGTGGGACTGCGCAGCACCCCACACAGCTCACAGCCTCCTCCTTTGTGGGGAAGGCAGAGTGAGCTCGACGCTCGTCAGATCACAGGGAAACTAGGAGGGTGTGGGTCTAAGAAGCCAAAGGAGAGGCCCCCAGAGAGGCTTTCCCCACTCTGGCCGCTGCCCATGGCTGCCTGGCATCCAGTCCCACTGCCTTGCGGGGCAGGCGGCGCTCCCCACGTGTGACGCCCCGCCCCCCGTGTGTTTGTGTCCCTGCTGACGACGAACACCCTCCTGGCGAGATGTGATCCTTACGGAGGCAGGGACTTGCTTCAGCCTCTTCACCAGGACACAGCCTGGAACACAGCTGGAATGAAAATGGGAGTTGCATGCATATTTGTGGCATTAAGTTTTATAAAGAGTTGAGCTCCCATCGAGAGGTGCTCCCACAGGTGGATGGCGCAGCTTTCTGTTGCCTAACAGAGAAGCACTTGGTGAGTTCATCCTAAAACCACGAGCACGTGAGTTTCCAGCTGTCCAGAACCTGCTTTAAGGTGAACATCTAACTCCGTGAATGAGTCTGTTTATGCTGAGAGTCTTCCCCCTAAAGAAGCCTTAAGTACGCCACACACAGTGCATGAGCGCGGAGTACTCCACGAGCCGGCTCTCCTAGGCACCGGGGCTTCATCACAGAGAGAAGGGCAAAACCCCCGCCCCACGGAGCCACCTTCTAGGAGTGAAGGAACGCCTATCTACTTTCTTGCTCGATGCCTTCAGGAAAGCCTTTTTTTCTGGAGCCATGTTACCTGAACAGAGAAGGAAGGGGGGGTCATGTGTACAGTGAGCACATCAGCTGCACGCATGTGACTCGATGTTCACGGCAAGCGCCCCCGCACACAGAAGGAACTAAGGCAAGGCGCCGTCTGTATGCCCACCTTCCTGCGTCGAGCAGGCCGGCCAGCCAGCCCCATGGCCCCCCTGAGAAACAGAAATGTGACTTGGGACCACTGGTTGGGCCACAAGGACTCAGAATGCGAGTGTGAGAGTGACAGGGAGACAAAGTACCACTGAGTCAGGAGAAGGCCCTGGGGTGGGGGGGTGGGGGGGGAGAAACAGAACACATGAGCCCTAACCGGCCACTGGAGGGAGGGATGGAGACGAGCTTTTAAGATGACACAGGGTTGTCATAATGAAAACAGAAAAGCAGGATCAGCATTTGTAAGCCCCGTAAATTCTATTTCAGATACGGAGGAAGATGAATTAGTAACCGATGGGCACAAAGCACTTTGGAATCCACGACTCACTTCCCACCCACTGCCCGATGCGCCGCGCATAGGGCCCAGGTCCCACCGACAGAACCATCCTTGTTGGAGTTTAGAGGTGACGAGCTGGGGCAGTGACTTTCCAGGTCGTCTGCAGGTGAAGGTGGAGCCCATCTCTCGTGTCTTCTCCCCGCTCGCGCCCATGTCCCCAAACCCCCTGGCCCCAGCCCTAGGAATTTACTTCCCCAGGTAGCAACACTGTGGCCACCTAGAGCCTGGGTGTCTAGGGTGGGGGGATTGTCGGGGGTGGGGGCCCCAGGACGGTGACACAAGTATTTGGAAAAACCAGATGCCCCAGGCTGGGGTCAGTGGGAGCAGGGAGAGCTCAGGAGTGCATGGCCGGGCGAGGAGGCTGTGTGTGCGGGGACCAGGCGGCCTGGCTGTGGGAAGGGCCTGCTGCAGCACAGAGACCCCCACTGCTCGGCACAGAGAAGGCGATGAGGCCAGAGGGCAAGGATGGGCAGGACCTTTGGTTGGGGGGTGGGTGGTGGGTCAGGGGGGCCCTGGCAGGAGACAGGACTCCGGCAGGCTGAACTGCTCCGGAGGCCAGGGGTGGGTCATGCGGAGAAAGCTACGTTTCGAGTTAGCTGGGTCCTGAGCTGCCGTATGAACGCCCCTGGCTTCTAGATCTTGAGAACTCCCTTTTAAGAGGAGTTGTTTAAATTCCTCTGGTTTAAAATATGAGCAATCAAAATGTACTAGGCTTCCATGCTGTGCTTTTCCATTTCCAACGACTCCTCTTGCCTGACAAGGTATCCCTCAAAGTGAAGAGGCCCGGAAAGCCCGGCCTCAGACGCTGTAAATGAGCTCCAGCCGCAGCCCACGGAATGCAATCCGCTCCTCCTGGCTGAATACAAATAATGCATTTTATTTTGTATCAATTACGGGGAGCCGGGACAGCCGACGACCGTCGACAGGGCTAAGTACGGGAGGGTGGACGCGAAGAGAAGAGAGGCATGCCAAATTAAAAAAGCAAGCGCCTCATTACTCCACATCGAAACCGGTTTTGATGGAGGGACTCGGAGGCCCCCGGACACGTGGCGCCGAGCCGGGATGGGCCAGTCTGCTGCCATCCCGTGCGCTCAATGTCAGCCATTAGTTCTTCCCAATCGGGCATCAATGTTCAACGCACACCCCAAAAAATATATAATATGAGCAATAATGATAACAATCTGCAGTCTCTCCAGGCTCCGGTACGTGAAGTATGAGTCAAAGACGCGCCTCACTTTTCACTCGGAGAGCTGACAAGCATGACCAGAGGGGAATAAAATAACATTCCATTCGCATAAATATCAAGCAGCCTGCTTGAGACGGATGGCCAGGAATGTATTCTTAGCTATCATTCCGGCAGACAGGCCCAAGGACACTCATAACTTATTTTACAATCATTTAGTTTCAGCTCAAGTGGAAAACGTGACAACTTATCTCTGCTGACAAGATGCCATATCGAACCTTACAATTAACTCTCCTCCGATTATCTGCCCAGCCGATCATTAGCTGGCCCATTTCTGATGAACTGTTGCAGGGAGCTTGCCTCGGTGAGAGCTGTCACTGCCAGGTGTGTGGATAGGTTTTTGATATCCCAGCTGATATTCAAATCCGCGGGGCTCTATGCATGTGACTCTCAAGGCCCTGCTGCTCCCAAGGGTCTGGAATTGCGTCTGCCGGGGAAGGCGTCCTTCGGCCCCGCGCTGGGAAGGGGTGGTGCACCCCCACTCCCCACCGTATGCCAACAACAGCTACTGTTCTTCCTGCAGCGGCCGGGCTGGCTGTCCCAGCGCACATCCCCGGCCCCCGGCCCAGACTCTGGAGGGAGCACCTCCCACCACTCTTGCTCATGGGCTGGGTTTGAGAGAGGGGACATCAAGAAGTTGCTGCGGGGAGCCACCAACATGACCCGAGGAGCTGCTAATGGTCCCCAGGGCTGGCTGGCTGTTAATGTCCGATGTGTCGAAGACCAATATGAAAACCTTCAAATGTATGTTCACAGGAAGTACGCATCTATATAAAAACAAAGAAAGCAGGAAAAAGGAGGACAGGTGTGTGCATACCAGCCCTCCCCTTCTCCTGCTTTCACATACTCCCTAACTTACTCATTTGGCAGTATAAGGTAGCATATATTCCTAGAAATCCTTTTTTTTGGGGGGGGTATTAAAAAAATACAAAATGATCAAAGACAGGGCTATCTGTTGCTGCTGGGTTGGGGGCAGGGGGCATCAGTCAAGGGCTAAGACCTTCTAAAAACCCAAGATGAAGTCATGTAGAAGCCAGTGAATTAAAACACATTTCCTTCGAGACAAGGCCAACCATATAAAGCTCATTTGGATCTTTAAGAAGGGCTCTGTTCTTTCTGAAGCTCAGAGAGATGTGCGGGCTGGTAAATAAAGAACAGGCCACCTCTGCCATCCAAGGAAATCACAACATCCCGGCCTCTGTTAAAAGGTGAGTGTGAAGTGAAGTTCAAAACCTCGCCCCTTCTCACAGTCCTTTTGACGGGAGCTTTCAACAGGAGGAGGTTTACTTAAATCCCAATCTCTGAAGATGTTTCAGAGCCTGGTATATTGTCCGGTTCCCTTTGCCGCTCGCGGTGCTCACACAGAGGTACACGGTGTCAGAAGAAGGGGCAGCAGGGGCACGATGGGGGTTCGAGGAAGATGACAGGTGTTGGGGGAAGGAAGAGACACCACAGTGTTAGACTGAGTTACAAAGTGGGGAGGAAAGGAAGACAATAGGAGGGGCCAGAATGGAGAGAAAATGTGGGGGAGAACCATCTCCTACCTGGGCCGCGTTTAGTCGCACCAAGATGTCTCTGTAAATAAAACTCAAGTATTGGGATTGATCTTCATTTATGTGAAGCCCTTACTTACTGAAACGTGTCTGTGATAGCCTTAAAAATAGAGGCACAAATGTTGATCACGAATCAGGGTGCAGGATTTTTCTTTTTTTTTGAGGTGATGGAAATGTTCTAAAAAGGACTGTGGTGATGGCTGCACATCTCTGTGAATCCACTAAAACTCCTGAATTGTATACTTTGAGTGAGTGAGACGTACTGCTATGTGAATTTTATCTCAATGAAGCTGTTAAAAAAAAAAAAAAAAGAAAGAAAAAAGGGGGGATGGTATTTGTGTTAAATGCTACGAAGCAATCAAATAAGGAAGACCAAGTCAACGTCACAGTCTAACAAGATGCAGGGATGGTATCAGAGTGAGGGTCAGAAAGGGGCCTGGGTACAGTCACAAAGTTCAGCTGAAGCTGCCGAGCGCGGGGTGGGGGATCCATGGCACTGACGGTCTGGGCCTCCAGCCACCTGCCAGGACCTGGCTCTATGCTTTGGGTGAATGGCAGACCCCGGAATGTTCCACCCTCCTCTAAGGGAGCCATCCCAGTCTCCCCTCCTCCTGCAGAGCACAGCATATGGCTGCAGCCAGAATGGCCTTGTTCCTCTCAAGTCTCTCTAGTTTTCTTTCAGGCCGGATGGCCAGCTTGCATTGACGACCATGATCTGATCTCAGGGGATGAAAGGTAGAACGTGTTGTGGTTGAGTGAGGCCGAGAGCCTGAGGAAGGCAATGTGGGAACATGCTGGGAAGGTACATATTAGGGAAGGCACCTCAGGATTTTACACCTGAGGGTCAAAAATCAAATTGTTCTCTAGTTGATTTTTAGCTGAATTAGTCCAGCATACTCCGAAAAATGCAAAGGCGCTCAGAGCAGGGCCGTTAGGTAGAAATGAAATCACTTCAAGAGATGTCCGTTTCTTTCCAGCCTTCTCTCTTTTTACATAATCAGCCACAACCTTTTCTCAAGTTTGGTGCTTATGACTAGCAGCTGACAAAGAGATCCTGGTTCATGTGGGAGGCTCCGTGGTGGAGCAGGCTGGGGAAGGACTGAGCATGTCTAGAAGAAAACTCAATTACAGAAGTTAATTAAATGTACGCTCTCTCTTTGATAATGTAAATTTCCCATCTTTAGGAATTTAGCTGTTTCTATTAAAAGTCACATGGAGTCAAATTACCAACTGCTGCACAAGAAAGCGTCAGGTCTGAGGCAGGACAATCTAGCTTGTTAGGTAGGCGGGGTCATGGAGGGCTCTGTCCAGGGTCCTGAACACATTCACTCAGGGCATTCTGTTCAAGGCACGGAAATACACCAAAATAAGGCTGCTTCTTCATGACACATCCCTGTTCTTAACCTGCTGACATCATGTGGTTTGAAGAAGTAGAGTGCTGGTGTCCTCAGCTTTAAGAAAACCTGATACACAGACACCCGGACTGAAAAAAGAGGTAATTTGGTTGTGACATATCCCACTGCTCCAGGGTCAATTACAGGTTTCAAACAAACAAACAAACCTCAGAAAGAACAGAATATGTCTCTCACTTTGCTTATTATTATTTTTTAAAGATTTTATTTATTTATTTGAGAGAGAGAGAGAGCACATGAGATGGGGGGAGGGTCAGAGGGAGAAGCAGACTCCCTGCTGAGCAGGGAGCCTGATGCGGGACTCAATCCCGGGACTCCAGGATCATGACCTGAGCCGAAGGCAGTCACTTAACCAACTGAGCCACCCAGGCGCCCATCACTTTGCTTAATTATTTCTCTCCTGCTTAGGATGGATTTCAAAATTTTGACCAAAACCAACACTTCTGCATATATTTTTAATATCCGGAATTATGGCATTAAGACAGTTTTTGAGGTGTGGGTACAAGAAAATAAGTATTTGTGGGGTTCTGGATCCATGCTGCTCAGCCGCTTCTGGAAACTCTGTGCCTGTCTCACCAGCAGGGTGTGAGGCCATCCAAGCCACTAAGTCCCTGAAGCCTGCATGCTGGCCACTGGCCAATTTGCACTTCAGCTCCTCCCCTGCCCACCTCCATGAAGCAGCCCATTGTCCTCGGAATGGCCTTCGGCACGTAGCATAAGACGGAAGCGTATCGAGGGCAGGGAGAGAACCATGATGTGTGCCATGAAGAGGAACCAGCACAGCTGTAGAATCAGAAAGGCAGTTCAAAATCCTAGCCTGGCCAATTGGCTGTATGACTTGGGGGAATTCATGTCTGTCAGCCTCAATTTCTTCACAGCTAAACTGGGCAAAACAGCCATCCTGAACATCTACCCTTGGCCTGCCATGCCCCAACATGCTCCTTCTCCATTTCAGTCAACAGCAACTGAGCCTTCCTGCTGCTCAGGCCAGAGGCCCTGGGCCGTCCTGACTACCCCCTTCCTCTCACACGCTACCCCCATCTGCGAGGACACAGAGATACCAGACAAACGGACAGAGAGGCAGAATGGCTCACCAGCATCCAGCTCTCTTCCAGACTTGGAACAATGCAAGTACACAAAACACGGCTCCTGTCCTAACTGGCTTCCATTCTAGTGAAAAATATTAACAACAGACACAGAGAGAACATTCGCAGCATCCGAGGAAGGATGGTGCATGCTGTGGACAGACATGAAGCACAGAGGGCGGAGTGTGGATCCTGAACACCATGCACACACGGCCACAAAGGGTAGTCAGGTTTTCTAAAACAATAATCATCCAGTAAGTCGAAACTGAGGACTCTCAACAGAGAAAACCACACGACTGATACCAAAACATTAGAAACATCGGGGGAGTCTGGTAACTATTAGAAAGGGTCCTGGGAGATTTACTTTGAGATATGCCACGACTACGGCTAGACAGACCACAGTGCTGCTGACAGGCTGCTCGAGGGATCCTCAGCGGTGGGAGCGCGAGCACCACACGACCTTCACTGTGACATCTGGGCCCCTCTTCGCGCTCCCTCTCAACACAGGGCTCCTATCACCATCTTCCTTCCCAGTGCTGTGATTTCGTCTGGGTGTGTTTCTCTTACGTGGCAGTGTCCCTCCAGTAGGCACCCCCCAGCAAAAATAGGTGCTCAGTAAAAAGGTCTTTCTCCCAAGACTTAACTGGCAGCACAAAGAACATAAACGTAAGATTTTTTTTTGAACGCCAGACGAAACAAACATCCAGTGTATCTAGAATTGTACATTTAAGACCCGGAGACTTTAAATATTATTTAAACGCCAGCTGAAAATCTGTATTAAATTTCCTCACAGTTTTGAGCACTTTGTAGAATAAATTATTACCACATGAAGGTGATAAATTATATCTTTTTAAAAAGACCTCAATTTCCCCCAAGCATCCCATGTAACATTTTGTTATGTTTCAAGTCAATGGTGGTTATTTTCGTTTTGAATGAAATCAAATGCTAATTTGAAAAGTCAGAGAAATAATGTCTTGTCCTTAAAAATAATACTTGAAAAACTCCTTGTTCCATATGATTTCACGACTCTCTCCCAAGCCGTGGGACACGCAGCTTGATTATGAAAAGGGACCTTTGAGCTTCCCAAGCCCTTATTGCTGGTGGGTGGCATGCCCCCATCAGGGGAGCAAGAGCACCGTGGCGTCAGGTGCTTCAAACGGAAGGCCCGGCCACTTCAAAGAGAGGCCCCACTGGCCTCCGAAACTCCATTCCCTTCCGCCACACCTGGGCCCTAACAATAGCCCCAGTCAGTGGGCTTGAGGTTACTAAGTGGGACTCCCTTGCTCCCTGAGCCACTCGGCCCGTGAGGGAACTCTGAACAGTTGGGTTCCATGGGTAATCCATCCACAGGAAGCCTGGAGCTGATGGAGGGCAACCTGCAACCACTCAGGACTACAGGTGATGAAGCTCAGCACTCAGAGGAGCATGACCTTGACTATATGTGCATGTGTGTGTGCAGACACCAGATATTTACTGCTTCAACAAATAACTACCCAGTGCCCGCTTCATGGGGTGTACTGTTCTAGGCCCTGGGGAAAGAGCAGTGAAGAAAACAGAAAGATATGATGGGTTTAAGACATAGAAACGGCTAATAGTGCAACACCCAAACAGACTAATCCAACTGTAAATCCACACAGCTATAGACTGATTTGTGCGGACGCTGAAGCTACCAAAATACATGAGACTAAATCTGCATCATGAGCTGCCTTGGGTACCTGTTCTGTATCTGAATAACCTTTTAACAAAATAAACATCTTTGGGAAAAATATAGAAACACGCCCCCCCTTTTTAAGATTTGTCCAATGAATTTTTTTTTTTGAAAAGCGTGAAATGACTCCTTTAATGGCAACTGAAAAGACAGTATTTCTCTTTCCTGCTGTTTCAGAATTTTGCTAACCTGCTGCTAATGACTAATGACTGTGCTACATATTTTATGTAGATTCTAAGGCTGGGGTTGACCTCTAACTCTTCTGCCTGCAAACTAGATATTATCAACCCACTCATGTCTCTAACGAGTGGCAGGTGAGCGGTGGCAGCACCCTCATTTGAATAAGGAAGTTGAGACAGTAAGGTCATCTGTTCAGTGAGCACTGGAATCAATCTGGTGTGACATTAATAAGAAGATGAGGTTAATGACTTCTTACTTTTGACACACTGTTAAAACACTGTATTTAAAATATTTACTGGGTCACAAATAGGTAGCAGGTCCACATGGCAAATGAGTAGCTCAGGGTGGGCTGTTTGGTTCCCCTCCGAGATCTGTAGTGAAGATTCCTCCTTGTTGCAAAGGAAGCCTAACGATTTCCTACATTTGGCAAGCTCTAAGTTCTAGGGGTGCAAACACAGCCCAGTCCACGAAGGGGCTGGTGGGCTGGCGTGGTGTGATGCATCTCAAGGCCAAGATTCTTCTGATCGTGTGACATAAGAGGACACTGTGGATTTTGTGCTAGCATAAAATGAGTGATTCCCATGGGAACTCTCCATGAGAAACTAAGGCTGCCCCCACGCTTAACCAGGGTGACGTTCATCCTGCTTTGCCTGGGACAATCCCAGTTTATGCTTGTTTCCCGCCGTAAGTATTAACACATGGGCACCTCAATCTTTTTTTTTTTCTTTTAAGATTTTATTTATTTGAGAGAGAGAGCTCGAGCACACACGAGCAGGGGGAGGAGAGGGGGAAGGAGGGGAAAGAGCGTCAAGCAGACTCTGCGCTTAGTCTGGAGCCCGATGTGGGGCTTGATCCTATGACCCTGAGATCGTGACCTGAGCCGCCCATTGGCACCCCCATCTTAATCCCACTCTGCGATTCTTTCCAAAGAACAAAGCTCAAAGGAAATCTAATGATTACGACTATTAAGATTTGGGCATGTAAGAGGTTTAGCGAAAATGGGAGAGCCCCTCTGAAACCCTGCCCTCGATTTCTGTGTTCTGTGCGGCTGGGTCTCATGACAACCTTGTGTCAATCTCAAATCAAGAATCCCGCCCGGACTGCTAAGTGCAGGAAAAGTTTGTAGCATGACAGATAATTTTAACCTGACTGAAAATCTGTCAAATTTTATACTCGGGATAACTGTCTCCACCAATAACCCCATGGATAAAGATACGAGTAATATCTTTGTTCAGAACTGCGGCCCAGAGATCATTTCATTTCTGAAACGCAGTTGAAAGTACAGACTTCTTCAAGAGAATTGGTCAAGTGAGTGGCTCTTAGTTTGTCTTCTCCACAAAAACGACACATCGCTGTCATCTCTAAAATTAATGATGGTGTGTAAAAACTCAGATTCAACTTGCTCCTGACGAAAAGCAGTTACTAATTCAGCACTAATTCTAGAACATTCTTTTAAAGAGAAGAACAGACTTCACTGCTACTACAACAGTTTTATCCTATCACTTTCAGCACTGTCTTAGAACTTGGGCTTTGTCCTGGCAAAAATAAAATAAAATGCAACACGATAAAATGAAGTGTTTGGAGAGTCTGAGTGGGATCTGCTTTGAGCTTAAAGCATCTTCTTTAACGTGGCTAAAAAATTTTGTCAATATGGTTCAATCAGACACTACGGTTGATCTCTGGGGAAATTGCTGTAAAATAAAATGAAAGATAAGATTGTGTTCCCAAACATAATAACTGACATTTTTCTCTTTTTCCTTAAGCAGAAACCCAGCCCCCTGTGGCTGACGGCAGGGTCAGTGGAGGGTGCAGCAGCCCAGCGCGAGAAGTGGAATCTGCCGCTTGCTATTCATCAAAGAATCGCTCATTCCCATTCTTCCCTACTGCTGTCTTTTATCCCCCGGGGTGAGGTTAAAAGAAGCAACTGCCCACCAGCCTCCCCAACCAGGATGTGGGCCTCCTCCCTGCCTCCGTGCCTCTGCCCGCCCTTTTCCTCAGAAATAGATTTCTTTTCCTCTCCTCCCCCCACTTCGGCAGAAGGTTCCTGACGAATACATAGTTTTCTCCTGAATACACTCTTGCCAGTCATCCCTGCCCACACACCGTGGGATGGTCCACCGTCCAGCTAGTGGCCGGGACCGGCTGTCTCCAGTCCTTGGGATTCTATGGCTCACAGGCTACAGGAAACTCTGAGCGGACCCCAGGAAGTGAGGCCTTCCAGGTCATCTGGGTGTGAGACGGAAAGGGTCTCTTACTCCACTTGTATGCAGACCCCGGCATTAACCCCACTTCCACGGTCTCAAGCTCTGGCCCCAACTGGCTTTTACCAGTAAATACCTCCCTCTCCACTCCCGGCGGCCCAGGGCTCTCAGGAGCGGCCCCCATTGCTACTTCCGGTGTCCTCTCTGACTCCCTGGCTCTGGCCACAGAAAAGGAAGAAATGGATCTATGTATTTTCTTCTGTGAAATTCAAGTTCGTTTTCTCATTCTAGACCCAGGGGCACTTCTTCACAGGGGAAGCTGTCTCCCTCTTTCGAGCACACCTCGTCATTTGGGTTGACCTGAGACCCTGACCTTCGGAGGTGCGGCTGTTGGAGGGACGACGACACCCCAAGGGCTGGGAGGGGCAGCCTGGCCGGGGCAGCTCGGCTCTGCACGCGTGCTGTGCGTGCAGCTAGGGTGACTACAGAGATTTTGCTCTTATTTTATGAGGCTGAGTGGGAAAAAGAGAAAAGGAGATGCTGGTATTAGTGAAGAGAGCATGCATGTACAAGCTTCATGCAAAATGGGCACAAAAATGGAATTCACTAGGCATGCTCAAAGTATCAGATCTAGATAGCCTTGGCTACGTGGGGGATTTAAGTGGATCTGCTCAATTGTGAAGAAAGAGAACAAAATGATGACATGGAGAGAGGGCGCAGAACAGGCTGAGATGAGGCGTAATTAGGACTTTCACAGTATTTTCTAGTTCCTCTGGGAAAGCACCGCCCTCTTGTCAAGTGTTACAGTCACGATTCTTACGAATCCAACCTCAATACACATTTGCAGGAAGAAATTAAAAACGAGATCACACACGGAAGTAGGGGTCTGTTTATACCTGACTTCACGTCTGGTACTTCTCAGAAAAAGGCCTACTTGGTTCAAGGTGTGCTTCGTGGCCGAGAGAGGATGGGGCTGGCAAGAGCAGGATTCAGAGCCTTGCTCCCTGTCCGGGCAGACGAGGATATTCACGGACTATGAAACCCTGTAATTTGCTCAATATAATTAAACTCTAAGCTGAGACGCACCCTACTGTAGCCACTTGATGTTTGCAAACAATTCCACTTACTGCTGGAATGATGTCTGCCCTCCAGGAGACGGGGCAGGCTCTGCACAGCGTCCCCACGATTTGACCCAGTTGCTCTGTCTTCGGTTAGGTCTTTCCATATCTCTAATTTTCCTCACTGTGTGGCAAGCGGCAGAATGGGGGCGGGGACGCAGGTGTCCCGGCTCTCCCATGGCTGCCCCCCAGGGCCCCAAACGCCCACCCCCAGCTCTTCTCCCTTCCATAGCCAGGCAAGGACCACTTTCTATTACCACAAAGAAAGACTCACTGCTCTTGGTTTTGGGATAAATTAAGGTTTCGAATTGAATATATCTACTGACAAGTGGAAATTCGCAAATGTTTACCTCTTACTTTGTGTTTTCTAACTACAGAATTCCTATTTGAACTAACTTTATTTAACACATTTTTCCATAAATAGTATGTATTTATTGCTGAAAGATGAAAAGAGAGCAGGGAAAAACACTTCTGATCTTGGAGAAGTCTGTACTCTTTCCATTCAGGCGGCTTTTACACACAGGCACACAGGTGGCCCCGCCCACAGCCCCGGGTTTCCACCTGTGGGTCACACCTGCCTCACACATGACCCGTGGCAGCTATGTGACCCTGGGCAAAGTATTCAAACTCTCTAAGACTCCGTTTTCTCACTTAAAAATGAGGATAACAGTGCCACTTCACAGAGCTGTACAGTAAATTTAATAAGCAATATAAAGAAAGCACCCAATCCAGGGCGACGACGTGGCAGATAATAACCTTCAGCTGTTCATCCCATTACATAAAACCTGACTGAACTGGGCGGATACTGACCGAGGCAGCAGACCCTGTTCTAGGCCTGGGAAACTTGGCGGAGTCTTCCCCCTCACATTCTGGTGGTGGAAGATGACAAATTAAACAGTAAAGGAGGAAATCACAAAGATGATTAGGGGTACAGAGGAAGTAAGTCAGGGAAGAGGGGTGGGGGCACTTTTAGGTGGGGGTCACCAGGGCCTCATGGATAAGGTGGTCTCTGCTGGGACACAAGGCGGGGAGGCCACATGCACAAGGGGGGAGGTCTCTCAGCCCAGCAGGTGAAAAGGCGCTGGAGTGGTAGGGGCATGGCTGGGGTGGGCTACAGGAGAGCAAGGCTCAAGCCCCTCCACAGGACAAGGACGCCTAGGAACGTCTGTCCAGAGGGAGAGACATTTTCATGGCTGCATAGTATCTCCTTGCAGGGATTTACCATGATTTATTTAACTAGTCCCCTACTGCTGGTCATAGAGGCTGTTTCCAATTTCCGAACTGTTTTTAGATAGAGTGGAAAGTTAACATATTTATAGTTAAAGTCAGTTACGATATAATCCAACTTTGGAAATAAATAAGAATACAGATAAAACTGGAAGGGTGTATACCCCCCAAACTGAAAACTTAGAGTAGGGAGTTTGTTTTTAAAGCAAAAAGCTTCTCTGCATTTTCAATTTTTCGAAACTACGATGTTTTATAATTAGGGAAAAATGCAAAGTTATTATTGCAAAAATTAACAAAGGGAAATGGTAGTTAGCCACTTGCCAGAATGAAGGGACATGGTAGTTAGCCACGTGCCAGAGGGAAGGCCACAGGCTTACCAGAATGGGGTGACAGGCGCATAACCAACACCACTGTGATACCACGTTCTAGCCACAGGACAGACAGCACATCCATTTACTGGTAGCACTTTTATACTAGTGCATCTATTACCCACATGTCTAGAAATCAAAGAATCTTTTAAATGAGGAAGAGACTATCAGTAACACAATTTTAAGGAAAAAAAAGGAATATTGTATGAAATAATTTCTTTTTTGAAACAATTACTTGTCCAGGAACTGGTATTAATGTGACCTGGTTGCTAACACTGTGGTTTACAGTTTGCTGGTGCCCCCAGAAAGTCGTGTATAAAAACCAGGTGCTGGCTCAGGTAATAACCCACACCTTGACTCCTTTAGATGATATCATATGATGATAATTTTTCTAGAATGCGTGCTCTGGATGGATGCCGCTGAAGTACAAATCTCATCTGGGGGCCTGACCCACATGTCTGGCGGGCGCTGCCATCGCCTTCTGATTGATAGGGGCTGACGTGCCCCCAGACTTCAATTTCCTCTGTATCCCCACCATAAAGGCATCTCACGTGGATGCTGCAGTAGTGTTTCTGGACACAGGCTTTCCCAGACATTTTGATGTCAAAAGAAAGCAGTCACAAGATTTCTGAGGTCCTGTGTTTTGGGGAGCAGAGATGTTTATTTGACTTTTCGCACTAATGAAAAGCTGGATATGAAATGAGAGTCAACAGCTGGTTGAAAACGGAGTTTCTGATCTTGGAAAAATGAGCTCGATGTTTTGAAATACATTAGGTAATTCTGATTCTCATTACACTACAGACAAAAAACATTTCTAAAGTAGTAATGCTTATCTCAGTTATGATTCGAGTCCAGCTGGGGCCTACTTATTTACAAACACTGTGAGAAAGACAGTGCCCATCTGAAAACTGGCAAGGCTGTGAGCTCAACCACAGGCTGCAGACCAGCTAGTCGGTGAAAGCAGAACTCCCGAACCTCACCAGATGGCAAGCCGGGGTGGGGGAACCGCATACCACGTTCATCGACAATGCCTGCCCCCACACTGGACCTCAAATGCAATTACAATGATTTTCCTGTAAATAAGTATACATTTTAAGAAACTATGCAATATACATAGAAACTTCCCCCCTGCAACTGTAGTAAGATTTTAAAAACCCCACTGCAAAAATAATGTAGCAATTAAAATAGCATTTATAACTACATTTGTTTAAAATGTTTCTTCGTATAAAAGAATAAAATTTTAAGTCATTTAAAATAACCATCTGTTTCCTCATGATATAAAATTTTTAGTATCATTGTATAATTAATATCACTTTCTGTTAATAATCTTTTCTGTCAGATAATAAAGCAAAGATGTAACAAAAGATACATTCATTGAAAGAAGTTTAAGAATGCAAAACCAAAGCAATATACAAAAGCTAAAGGAGGAAATACAGAGGGTTTGAGGATGGCACTGATCAACCACTACACAGCTGTCAACTGTATCTATCATCTGTCTACCTATCTACCTACCATCTATCACCCTACTTACTACCTACTCATCTCATCCTTCCACCCAACCACTCTATTTATCTTTATCTATCTATCTATCTATCTATCTATCTATCTATCTATCTATCTATCATCTATCAATCTACCTACCGACCTCATCCATCCACCCACCCATCTGCCCACCAGTCCGTCTGTCCGTCCATCCGTCCGTCCATCCATCCATCCATCCATCCATCCACTCTATCTACCTGATCCATCTCCTTCTAACCAACTCACAATTATATTTTATAACCACTCCTTCCCCACTCTTAATTCCACTCCTTTCTTTCTTCTTGGCACCTAAAATGTTCTAAGCCTTTTAGGTCTTTCCATTTTTGCATGTACTTATAAATCCTATAGTAGGGAGCATGGAAGACACTGAAACAGATTTGACCAAGTTTTATTCTGATAATGAACAAAGTCACCAAGAAGACAGTATCACTGAAGTTTTTTAAGCTACTTGATTCATGGGCTGAGAACCTGAGCAAAACACAGAAATACAAAATGAATATTTTCCTGGCTCAAGAGTGATATAAAACCATGAGAAATAGCCCTAGACTGCTTAAAAATATACAATGTTAGAAAATAAAAATTTTTAAATGGGGAAAAAAAAAAAAAAAAAAAAAGATCACTGAAAGTTATCTTTCTAGTTGGAGTAACAGCATATCTTTTTGACAAATCTTTTTATACTGCTCTATTTTTATATATGATTGGATGCTGGGGTAGTAAATGCTGCTTTTTTTTTTTTTTTTAAAGAATACCCTAGAATTAAGAGTTCACAAATAAAACTACAGGGACTAATAAACAAAAATAATAAAACACTAAATAATTTCACAAAATTTTAGACTTCTATATTTTAGGAAGCTTTAAAATTTTAACAACAGTTTGTTGTGTTGAGGCCAATGTGAAATGATGTTACTAAAAATACCCAGGGGATGAGAAACGCACGTCTCAGTGTCACTTCCAGAGAAGACTTCTAGACTTCCTGGAGAATCGTGACCTGCCTGGACTTGGGTGTCCCTCTCCTAGCACAGCTCTGCCCTACTTCCCCACGAGTGAGGTGAGGACCCCTGCTGGCCTGAGAGGCAGCTCGTAAAATCACGTTCCTCTCCTCCTGAAAACCACAGGGGCGCCCAACGGCCCAGGGTCAATCCCAAGCCTTGTAGGATCCTTGCTCTTATCCTTCATGACTGAACTTGAACTCTCCTTCCAACCTCGATGCCTCACCCCCCGCTCTTCCTCTTTGTCATCCCACAGCGCTCCCTGACGCCTTGTACCTCCTCGGACTTTGCACACACTCTTGCTTCCGCACCAATGCACACACACCCTCTAGCCTCCTGGTTCTTATTAGCATTTAAGGTCCAGTGAATGAATCTGTCTTCCTTGGGGTCACTTCCAAATACATGTGGGGGCACTGACCCCCCCACATGGTAAAGTGCTTATTGTGTATTTGCTAAATGAGTGAATGAACGAATGCATAATCTGCTTTCATAGTTTCCGTTGGAAAAATACTTAGTAATTTACACATTTAACGCCAGACCTGATTTCAGAACCCAAACATGCATGTCTTAGCCGCCCCTTACCCTCAATCTACTTCTCACCACTCGACGAAGCATATTTCAATGTGTTCACTCAATGATTACCTGCCTCTTTTCCCTTCCCCTCCACAGACCAGGAATTGTGTGTGGATCCCTGCTCTCCCACTGGGGCCGGTACAAAGTAAGTGGTCAGTAAGTATTTGTGAAATATATGAAGTTAAATAGAAAATGAATTAATTGCTGTGAAGCACACCTAATTTAGATTATTCCTCAATTCAGCACTGACTTTGCTTGTGATTCCCAAATGGGTTGAGATAACTGAAGGCAGGAAACTCAGTTGTAAACTCTAACTGGTCACTGTACAAACATGCACATGCTTCTGACGGTCCACCGTGAATGTTCCCTGCTAGCGCCTGGATACATCTTGGCAACATACTCTGTCCTAGGTGAGGGGCATCAGCTCTGTTAGCCAACAGTTTCTGGAGCACCATGCCAAGCATTTTGTTTAAGAAGAGAAATCTTAAAAACTCAACTAATCTCATCACAGGGGATGGGCAGAGGCCTTGGAGCTCCTGCAAGCCCACCATGCCGCCCCGTCACATGGGGCCCGTTCTACTCTGGGGTGTTCTGGTGCCATCCATGTGTGCTCATTCAAGGATCATGAGCAAGACCAGCAGTGTGGGGAGCAAACACTGGGACAGCGTGCAGGGCGTGGCCCCTGGCACCCGAGGATGGAGACAGTAAGACTCTGAAGACTCTCTCCTTGTGGAGTTAACTTTCTTGCAAGAGAAGTCAAACAAGAAAACAAGACAGGATGACTTCACACAATCCCACATGGTGACTGGCTAGAAAGTGGCAGGAGCAGGGAGACAAACAAGCAACTACACGCTGTGAGCTAGGTCCCAAGAAAGCCAAGAGGAGAAGGAAGTCTGGGCAGGGGCTTGAAAGGGAAATAGGAGCCGTTGGGGGGACGTGGACATGCAGGGCTCACCCAGCTCTGAGCAGAGCCGCGGGCTGGAGCCAAGGACAGGGAGACGGGAGGGGCAGGGGGGACATGGGATAAAGACACATCAGGGGCCAGACCAGCTGGGGCCTTGTCAGCCAGAAATAAAACATCAGGAACACAGCCTGTGTGCAGGGAGGAGGCCACGGCAGTGTCATGTGGGGGGCGTGGCAATCTGATTCATGTTTGTTTTCTTTAGAAGATGAGTCTGGCCAACCTCAGGGAAGCAAAGACACACGGCGGGAGACGGCGGGAGACGAAACAGGGCGGACAAGGCCAAGCCCCAGTGGGAGCTGTGGGCAGAGGAGGGGCAGGTCAGTGGGCAGCCTGGTGTGCACTCAGGAAGAGGGTGCAGAGAACTAGCCGTATGATCGGATTCAGCGAGGTGAGAGTACGAGAAACTGTGTGTGTGGCCTGAGCCCCCGGGGGGATGAGATGGTGGGTGGCAGACTGAAATCTGGAGTCCCCTTTGGAATTGCTAAGGGTGAGCTGGTCACCAGCCCTTCGAGCAGGTGGCTGGTTACACGTGTTCAATGGAGGAGAGCGTGGTCCAGCGGGGCATACGAACTTGGGCGTCCTCCGTGTCTAGATAGATGGCTAGGCCCACTTGGGGAGATGGGGGCATGCAGTGAGGAGAGAAGACTGTGTCCAGAGCAACATCAAGGATCTGAGGTCTGAAGCAGAAGACGATGATTCTGAGACATAGCCGAGAAAACAGCAGGAAAACGCAGAGACCGTGTCATGGGAGAAGCCAAGAGAAGAGTTTCCAGCAAGGAGATTATGAAGGGGACCAAGGAGCACCCCGGGGTTGGCAGGGGAAGGGTCTGGCCACAGATGAGAGCAGTGTTCCAGAAGGGCTGGGATGGAGCATGGCTGGGAAGGGTAGAGAGAACATGGCTGGGAGTAACTGGGCATGGGGAGTATAGACAGCTGTCCTGGGCAGGTGCGCTCAGAAGGAGAGCGGACCAAGGCGGGAGCTGCTGAGGGCCGTGGCTGGGGCCAGGAGGAGAGATGTCAGGGCAGGTGTGCACGCTCCCAGGCAGGTCTGACAACTGGGGATGGCCTAGGGGCATAGGAAGGAGACAGGAGGAACACAGGAGCAGAGTCCTCTGGACGTGGAGAGCTGATGGGTCCAGAGGTGGAAGGGAGGACACCAGCCAAGGGCAGGGGCACCTCGTCCTTCGTGCAAGCAGGAAGCAGAGCAGTCTCGGCAGCCGCAGGTGCAGCTGGGGTGGGTCTGGGCATGGGCAGTGACCGAGTGCCTTCCCCTATTTCCCTGGTAAAGGGAAAACAGGGTCATCAGGTGAGTAAGCAAGTAAAAGAGGCGAGAAGAAAAAGTTGGAAACAATCATTTGAATTATGCTGTGTCATATTATGCTTTGTGTCAAAACGGTCACAATGATCCTTCCCGCAACACGGAGTCACTGCCCCTAGTTCAACAGGCTCGTCTACAGAGTAAGGCTCCCATCTCTCATCGCGGCCATGGTTCATGCACACCTGTTCACACCCCCGTTGCAGAGTGGATCTCAACTTTGGATGCACGTTAGAAACCCCTGGGGAACATTCTGGTGCTCAGGTGCACCCCTGGCCAGAGGAAGCACATCGCCAGCCCTCGGCCCCAAGAACTGGGATTTCTAAAAAGCATCCTCAAGCCTAAGATGTGCAGCCAGGTTTGTGAGGTTCCTGCCCTCCCAGTTCCTCAGTCCCTCTCTATCTGATGTGGGTTTCAAACTCCTCTCTACATCCCTATCCACAGCTCTGGACACCTCCCAAAGGTGGCCCCACAACAGCACCCAGCAGGTCCAGTGAAGTTTGGGGAGAGGTGAGCACAGGAGGTGGTCCGAAGCCTCCCGTTCTCTCAGGACACAGCTACGTCGACGAGCACCGTCTGGGTCAGCCCCACTAAGGCTGGATACCCCGCCGCACCCCTGAATTCGGGTGATCAGCTCTCTGTTTCACTCTGTGGTCTCTCAATCTGGAGGGTACCAACATGATGCCTGCCAACAGCCAAGGCCATCCCGGGCTTGCTGGGGCCTTCCCTCCCTCTCACAGTGCTCTCAGTGCCTGAGATGTAGTCTAGCCCCGGCCAGCTGGGTGGGGATCATTCTAGGTCCCCGTCTTGTGGGGCCCTTGTGCCCGGCAAGCGGCGAGTGTTTGCCGGATACCAGGGAACATCAGAGCTGTTGAGGGCAGCAAGACAGAGTGGAAGTGACTAGCCTCCAGCTTCGGGGGGGGGGGGCGCTGGGGGAGCAGGTCTGAGCGGAAGCTCAAAGTCTCACAGGGAGGAGACACTGCCTGGGGCTGGTGGCAGGAATTCCCTCCAGGAAGGAAAGGAGCAGGCTTCCTTCTCTCTGGGAAGGACTATTTAATTCATGAGGGAGTGCAGCGCCAGTGGCTGTTAGAAGGGACCAGAGACCTGAAGTTGTCACTGCCTAGATCAGAGTTTGTCAACCTTGGCACTACTGACATTTTGGGTGGGATCACTTTTTGGGGCGGGAGGCTGTCCTGTGGGGTTGAAGTTAGCAGCCTCTCTGATCCTAGAAATCAGCAGCACACCCCTCTGTCCCTTAGCTGTGACAACCCCAAATGTCTCCAGACATGGCCAAATGTTCCCGGGGTGTGGGGAGAGGGGACAAAACTACCCCTGGTTGAGAACCAGCGATCCAGAAGAAGATACTGAGGGCCCGAGAGGGCTGAGAGACTCTAGAGCAACTGCCAACAGTATCCCTCTCTGCCATCCGTTTACAGTGATTTCTAGACTTCTGCTGGGCAAAATGAGAGCTGCTGGCCTTCAAGCATGAAATCCACAGCTCCCTGTTCTGATATTGGGGGCAGTGTTTTCTCTGGTCAGCACCTGCTGCTAGAAATAGCTTGCAGGAAGGAACTAAGGAGATAAAGTACAAAGTAACAAGGTTTTGATTGAGAGGGGGAAAAAAAAATACACCTTTTCCCCCCTGTGGCCAGTTACCCTAGGAAGCTTCTGCTTTCTCCTTGGCCACATGCAGAGAAAGGAAAGCAGGCTCTGAGCACAGAGGGAACCGGGGTCATCCCTTTAATTAGGCCGACCGGTCCAGTGAGGGGAGCAGACCTCAGCCGCTGAGACAGGGTGTCCAGCTTTGAGAGATGAGAGCCCACGGGCCCTTTAACACTGCGCAAAGCTGAAGGTTGATGACAAACCCCAGGGAATGGTTTTTGAATGCCAGCCAGGATCGGGGAGGAACTGATGATAAAGGGAAAAGTTCAGGAGAAATCAGAGAAGGGAAAACGTTATTTCCTTTAAAAGCAAGCTTTATAAAGATAAACAACTTTTATGATACAATGTTTTAATATTAAGCATTCATGTCCTCTTTAAAAAAAATGGCAGAGAGGGAAAGTATAAGCTTTGGCATCAGAAAGACCTGGGTTTGATTTTTGGCTAATTATTAAGAGTCTTGGGTTTCTCAGCCTTTCTGAACCTCAGTTATCAAATAGCGACAGTGATTCTCATTAAATGAACATTAGATGTCAAGCTCCCGACACAGAGAGGCCGCTGACAACAAAGGCAGTCCCCACCTTGACCTTCTTTCCTCCTTCACAAAAACCCTCCTACAAATTAAGCCTCATGGTCTGTATCACACTACCACCACCTGCCGTCGACACGCCAAAATTGTCAGCATAATATCCAAGGAGAGAAAAAAAGAGCTCAGACTTGTAAACATCCCCGCACCCGGTGCCAGCACCCTCTCTGACCATCCCCAGGCCGGCCCCCTCCTGCACCCAGGACAGGAAATCAACAGAGGAAGTGCGGGGCGCACAACCAGGAGGGCTGAAACGTGTGTGTCCAGCCTTTATCATTAACACAGCCATGCAAAAAAAAAAAAAAATGTTCAGAGTGAGAAAAACTATTTAAAAGTTTAAAAAGCTCAAAGGCTTCAGATTCAGGACCAATGGTCCAATAACAGGCTCTGGTAGATTCCAGCGGGAAGACGCAGGATGAAACTGTTGGGAGATGCCCACGCACACGCACCTTCATGGAGAAAGCTGAGCATGGTGTGTGCACTTGGCAGCCACAAGGCTATCCGCTGGCCAGGGGTGGAGGCAGGCTGAGGGAGGGTTGAAGAGAAATGCTTTAGTCATCTGAAGCAATGCAATATTCACGGTGATGGCCAGCCAGGGCAGCAAGGATGAAGTGTTGGAGTGGGGCCATCAGGACGACCTGACAGCCGAGGCGGGGGTGGGGTGTGGGGGGAGCGGGGCTGCTGCGGCAACAACCAACCAGTTGAGGCTGGCACGGGAGGGAGACGGGGTGGCAGGCCTGCCTGGCTCGCTGAGATGCTCAGGAGCGTGCCTGGACTGACACACAGGGTCCACAGCATCAGCTCTCGCCCTTGGCACAGGGTGCTGCATCTAAAAACGCATTTTGCCTTGGAGCAAGAAAGGACAACCAAGTATCTACAAACGGCCCCCTGGGGTCCCCTGCTATACCCACAGCAATGCGAACTCTTGGCTAACGCTTCTAGAGAAAATTACCTATAGAGAAAATGATTAATCAAAAAAAAAAATTACAGGCTCCCAATAAGACTCACGAAAACTCTCAGCCAGTAGTTGTTGCAGAGATAATTGTTCTGAATCTGTCAATAAAGCTAAGCTGCCCCTTCATTGACTGCAAACAACAATTTCTTTCACCCGGGATTATAAGTTGATGTTCACAGGCTCACAGCTGCCATTATGGTGATAAACAGTTTAAACCACAACAGGGTCTGACGTGTAGATCAATTCTGGGTCCATAAAGAATCTACACAAGAGGTTGCAGGACAGGAATTTATAGCCACCAGTTTTTATTCCCTCTTGCTGCAAAAATTACTTCTGTCAAACACTTAGGAGAGTGAGGAAAAATGTAAAAAAATTAATTTTTCATGTACTACGGGAACAGCCTATTCCAATGCAGAAGCCGAAGATGAATATGTTTCTGCATTTAAAAAATTATGCCGAGCCTCATGTGGTGCTTAGCCGAAGAGGGACCCAACCCTCCGTGCTGCTCGAGAGCCAGCAGACAGCAATTTGAAACCCCGAACTGAGCTGTCTGGATTTCCTCTAAGGGCAGATGCGGGTCTCATGTTAGCAACGCCAAATTATATTAGACATTTAATTTTAAACCTCAGGTACTTAATGTAAAACCTTACAACAGTAATAGTCATAAAGCAGTGGGGCATTCCATTTCACAGAATGGATTCTTCTTCTCCTCCCCTCCTTAATTTAACCAGAACCTCCTGTTTTGTAGTTTTTCACACTACAAAGTAATCTATCTAATTAGAAGTTGCCCACAGCTGCTTTAAAGAGATAACCCCCCCCCCCCAGAGTACCTGTGCGTAGAGAGGGGAAGCCTTTCAAAAGTTCTCTGGAACCTCTCTCAAAAGTCTTTAGTGTGGACGAAGGGGCAGAGAAAAAATTGAGTCCCGATGTTGTTATTATTATGTTTTCTAATAAAAGTGTATGACAATGGGAAGGCAAATTCACCAATTCAGGGACATCTGGATTCAAAAGCGGCTTAGCTTCTCCCTGTCCCTGCTGCTAGCACAGTGTAAGCTTTTATGATTCTGACATCCAAACCAGATACTTGCGGCAGGGTGGGGGGTGGGGATAAAATGATTAAAAAAAAAAAAGAGGGTGGGATTTGTATCAACTGCAACTTGAAAAGAAAAAAAAGCATGACAGAAAGCTCTTAATCATGTTTGTTTCTTTTGTGATTATTTTCCAGCACAGCAGGGAATGTTGATGCCCAAGTTGAGGTCCGGAAATCCATTCATAAACACGTTTTCTTGAAGTCGCCTGTCAGATCCGATGCCCTGATGTTCATTAAAAATTGCTCTGGTCTGGCGACTTGATGGATCACGGAAGGCAGGGATGGTGCTAAGCAGCAGGAAGCCAGGATGTTACCCTCACTGCAGGTGGGGACAAGGCTTCTCAATGCCCAGGTGGACCAGAGTACCGGGGGGGTCCCAGGAACATGCGGCTCCCACCGAGCAAGTCTTGGCACAGCCTGGGTGGCTGCATTTCTAGCCAACTTCCAGGGGTTGCCAGATGCCAGAGCCGTGCTTCTCACACGTCAGCATGCAACATCGTCGCACAGAGGGCTTGTTCACACACAGGTTGTTGGGGCCCGGCCCTGAGTTTCAGGGTCAGTGGGTCTGGGATGAGACTAGGAATGTGCACCTGTAACCAGCTTCCAGCGGCAGCGGCGGCAGCTACTGCTGGTCCGGGAAGCACATCTCGAGAAGCACTGACATGTTCTCAGGTTTGCATTCCAGCCCCTCCCGGAAGGTGACTTTAGACAAGCGATATGTACGCGCGTCTCCCCACCCCGTCAAGCTAACATCAGTTATCTACTCCCTGAAGATCAAATGGGATCATCCACATGAAGCCCTCCGTAAATATTAGCTCCCATTATTATTACCGCTGTTGTTTCCCTTTTCAACCATACCTTGGTTGTGATGTACCATCAACCCTCAGAAAAGAGAGGAACAAAGAAGGATCATGGAAAACTATAGGAATCCTCCTCCTGTGCAGCGCTCTGCTATCTTTCCAGATCTTTGCTATTTAAGCAAGGCCAGCTCTAAGCCTTAAAATTAAGATGCTAATTCATGTTGCCATTCTGCACTCTCCCCGTCTGCCACGCACACTCCCATCGGCCCCTTCAGGTCACCTCCACTCCCTGACTGTTGCATTTCCCCTTTCCTTCCTCCCCAAGCCCTTGTCCAAATTGCCTCAATGGTTATAATAACTTCCTCTTGTGGTTTGGCACCAAAAAAAAAAAATCTATCCGGGTCTGTAAGCATTGCTCAAAGTTGATTCTCTTTGTGAAGTTTTCCTTGATGGACTGTCCGTCCCTCAACTACCTGCACCATCTCAGCCCGGGCTTCCCCACAAGTTCTCGGTCCTTGTCCCATGGCATGGGGCTGACATGGGGCCAGAATGGAGCTCCTCACCTCCCGTGTTCGGGGCTCAGGCTCTGTGGCGTCAGGGAGCCTAACTAGTTTCTACCGAGCGTGCTGTATGAATGAAGAATGGACACTCGAGGGTGTGAACAGATGAGAAATCACTGGGTAAATATAAAAACAGCATTCGTACGTAGGCAAGTGGAGTCTCTTATAGGAACTTTATAAATGTGTGTGTAGAGACCAATGCAAACATCTTCTGTGGAATGCCACTTCCAACCAAACCATGGGTCTGGAAGTAATGGAGTCCCAAGCTTTGGTGCTGTGGAGTCCCCATCGCACACATGCCTAGCTGGACACAGAGCTGTGATGTGGGGTGGAGGCATGGTTGCCTAGCGAGTCTGTATCAAAGAGGTAAGTGTGCAGAAGGAAGGTTTGCACAGAACGGATTTAGATGAATATGCCACTTCCCATGCCTTTTCTATAAAATATTCTATTTTTTTTTAAAGTAGGCTCCACCCCCAGCGTGGAGCCCAACGCGGGGCTTGCACTCATGAGCCTGAGATCAAGACGTGAGCTGAGATCAGGAGTCAGACGCTTAAGCGATGAGACACCCAAGTACTCCCATAAAATATTCTGAGTAGAGGGGAGGCAAAGATTGGGGGTGATGGTCTCTCTCAGAAACTTCCCTTTATATCCCCCTTCTCCCCAAATAAAACTCCCACAGCACAAAAGGAGCAGAACTCCAACCCTGTCGGCCTCCTCAGGCTGGTGGCTCCATGATGCACTGGGAGGAGGAAAGTTCTAGAAGGTCCCTGCTTGACAAGGGGGGGGGGCCAAGGCCGTGGGCACAACGGACTCTGGAAACACCTCCGCAGAAAGGCGGCCACAGGATAAGCCCGGCTGGCTAGTGGTACTGACGGAAGAAGCACCTCGATGCGGTAATTACGTGAACTGCTCGCTCCTCTTAAAACGACAACAGCTACAGAGGCCTCCCTGAGCAGGTCCTGTGCTCACACCCAAACCACACAAGGAGGGAAGCAAGCACACCCATGCCTCAGGCCACCGGGCTGGGGGTGCAGGTGCTGACTGAGCACAGGGGCTTCCAGGCCAGGCGACAGCTGTGAACACTCAGACATCACCTTCCAAGGGACCACACTCTGGGTGCTTCGTGTCAGGGAGCCAGAACCCGCTTCGCTGGGGTTCTCAGGGCATCCCCAGGACCTGAGACAACGGGCGTAAAGCCCAGAAGAGTTGGAGGGGGACACCGGCTGCCAAGCATCCTCCTCTGGGTGGGGAAGGGGCCCCAGAGGTGGGCGCGTGCCGGGCACGGGGGCCGTGCTCTGTCCATGCACGCTGTGCCACGCGCCTGCAGACCCGCACTGCCGTGGCGCCCCTGGGTGCCGCCTGGACGGACTCTGTTTCTCCTCCGCCCCCAGTCTGGAGCCGTCCTCATGAAAGCCCTCACTTGGCAGGGTCTGCCAGAGGGATGGGAGCAACTAGAAATAAGGATTATGTTTACCCACAGCAAACGTCCTGCTGCAGCAGCTGGTGGGTCTACAGGGAAGACCTGATGCTCAATCTTTTAATTAGAACAAATTATGCTGAAATTACTCTAAAACCCTGTCTGATAGATGACATACAACAGTGGGAATTCCATTAAATACCGGTGAACAGGCCGCAGACAGAACCCCACAGCACAGCGTGCCGCCTCGAGAGCATGTCGTTCACGACTCCACACAAACACCCAGGCGGCTTCCGACGTCCGCACGCGTCTCCCCAAAGGCTGCCCACGCTCACCGAAAAGGGGTGACAGGGGAACTCTCCAAATTTGGAAGGTGCATCGGGAATTTTGGAAAACTGGTAAGGAGAATGAATTGTGTTTTCCTTGGATGGAAAAAGCAAAGACACGCACCCCGAGACCAGGTAACACGTGCACTGCTGGTGGAGGTGTGGGCGTGGCCCCCAGGGAAGCGTGACCGGGACACGGGCTCTGCGTTGTTTCTCGCCTCCCTGTCACGGGACCGTGGGTGTGCAGCCTCGCTTCCCACATCTGGCAGGCAACCTGCTCCTCCCTGACCGGCAGGGCCACACGGGAGGATGCGAGTGAAACCTCGGTCAAGGACCAAACGCTCCGCAGATGAAAGGTGACACGCGCCCTGCTCACGCGGCCGCGCCACAGGGCCGGCACGCAGAGCGAGCCCGGTGAGAGCGCCGCATCCGGGCCCTGGCTCACACCGAGGACCGCGAGGGGGCCACGGGTCCGGGGGGCTGCGCCCTCTCTTACCACTGCTGATGGCCGAGTTTGCAATGACCGTAGCCTCACTCCACTGGTCGGCACTGGAGACAGAGTAGGAGCGCTGCTGCATGCCGTCCTGCCGGCTGCCGAAGGAGCCCAGGCTGATGCCGCTGGCCATCTGAGACCCAGACGCACTAGTGACATTCCCTAGGAATAAACAAGTCAGGTGAACACCACCTCGGACTGCGGACCCCAGAAGCCAGCACGAGTTAGTCTAGACGCCCACGTGCTTGCGCGCGGTGGCCCTCAGCACCGAGAGCAGCTAGCTGGTGCCCTGCTCCGCGGAAGACGGAAGCACCCTACAAAACAATACGCAAGAGGAAACAAGGGTGGAGCAGACCCTTGGGAGCCACGCAACACAACCCTAAACAGACGCCGACGCGACACCGTCTCTAGGTGGGGCAGAGGTGAAGACGGAAGACCTGCTTTTGGGAAAAGCCTCAGTCCCAGCAAGATGGACCCTACAGGAGCCACCGCTGGTAACATATCCACGGAAGGGAAAAACGACCACAAATGGCAGCCAACCGTCATGGTGAAGCTCTACGATCAACACAGATCAAAGCTTCTAGACGAGACATCGGAGGGCGTGCCGACCCCTGAAGAGGCCCAGCAGAGGAAGGGTGGCCTTCACCACTGCACAGGACACGGGGCCGCAATGGAACAGTCCCATCGTGTACTGGATGATACGGATCAGCTGCTCAACATCAGAATTAGTGATTTCCTGGTCATACCAATTTTAGACTCAAAATCATGATTCAGTGCCTTTCTCTAAAGCGCAGCCCATCCAACTTCTGTGAGTGAATTCATTTGTTGGATGCAGATCTTCAGAGAGATCAGGTTTGTTTTGTTTTAAACTTTCCTCTAATTATTTTAGTTTAGAACCAATTAAGTTCAAATTGTTTTAATAGAAGGTGTTCATAGCACAAGATTTTAAGTGCATAGACCAGATTCAGCCAAATTGACCAAATCTGGCCAATTACCAGAATCACCCATGGAGCTTTTTAAAAATAGAGGCTTCAAAATATTTGTATTTTGATTCTGAAAGCCTGGGGCTGGGGCTTGAGAGAATGCACTTTTCCCACAGCACTCCAGTGGTCCTGGGGAGCCCATCAGAGGTAGGAACCGGGGCTCTGCTACCAACAACCGACCTGACCCTGATCCCACAAGCATGGGGCAGTCCCAAGATCATCTACTGAAACGCGTAAGTGAGCCACGCAACAAACAAGTGGTCCACAGAGATGAGAGATTTTGCTTCAGAAAATATATTCTACCTTAAAAAATGATACCGATTTTATGCTGTTATCCGAACTGGGCACACTTTGAATGTCATAAAGGAAAACTATTCCCAGGCTGCTCTACCCAATTCCAGAAAAAAGCCCAAAGTGACATCTCAGGAGCTGAAGTGTGGAAGGACACAGAGCCTCCTGAGTGTGGTTCTCAGACCAACAGCAGCATGGCCCAGGAGCTCATCAGGAATGCAGACTCCCAGGCCCCACCCTAGCACCTGCTTTTTCAGAAGCTCCTCAGGTAATGTGGGCACACACGAAATTCCGAGTGCACCTGCTAAAGCTCAGATACCCAGAAATCACTACGAACTTGGGACAGGAACACGTGAAATGTTCTAACGGAGGTATCGGACCAAGAGCTCATCTTAGGTTGAAAACTCTTCATCTCCAGGCCGAACAGCCACTGTGGAAGGAGGAGAGTAGGTTCCTTCAAATGTACACACTGCAGTAAATCCGCGTGATGGAGCTGGTCACGTGTCTGCTGCTGGTCCACTGGTTCTCAAACTTCTAGCTCTTTGTCAAATGAAAATTTAAGCACAGCGAGTTCAATGTATAAGGCCACTGGGGGAGGAGCTCTGGGCTTGGGCTCCTGAGGGGATCCCCGAGGAAACCCACTGGGACCTGTGGACTGAAGAACCTTCTGGCAAGACTGTGTGCCCTGGTGTGTGACTGCCGAGTCAGTGCAAGACCCAAAACCAGTACGAAGAACTCTTCAGAAAGCCGAACCTCAGGGCCCCGCAGCATGAGGGTCTCCTTCTCACAGCCACACCCAACCCCCCACCGTGGACTCAAGATACACGACGTGACTGAGCTCTGGCCACGTGAATGTGGGTATATGGACACACAGTCACAAAAGACTCGAGGCCTGGAGTCTGGGTTGAGCTCACAGATGCATTTTTCCTGAGTAGACAATGACTTCTTTTTTAAGGTAGAATCTGGGAGAGGTCTTCTAAAAGTCTGTGGTTTCTGGCATTAGTTGAAAAATAAGAGTATCTGACAGCAGTGGGCTTGCGTCTGTGACTCTCCGAATGGACAGTGGGTCGGCCAGAGCCCACACCTGCCTGCCCGGCCCACTTCACTCACCTGCACGCCTGCCCGGTCCTCATCTTTGCTAACTGCGAGTCACAAAATCTTTAAAAAATATGCTTAAGAAAAATCTCGTTTCAGAAGTAAAATGTTTCTGATTTACTCTCAAGAGAGCAAACCTCCCTTTCATATATACTAACTTTATTTTAATGTCAAATTTTTCCAAATGCCAAACAATAAAAGATCAACTAACTGCGACAGAACAAAAAAATTATGAAGGACAAAAAATCCTGTTTTTGCCCTAAATATATAGCTTGGGGATCCACACAGACAGGCACTTGCCTTTAAATGTAAACACATGAAGACACAGGTTTTAACTTTGAGGCAAACCAGTGGTCCACAGATGCGGCCACGGCCCCGTGAAAGCAGTCTCAGTGGCTTGTTGTGGCCCGCGGAGCATCTCGCTCCACAGGGGAGCAGTCCTGGGCCAGTGGTCACACTGTGAGGCATTTCGACTTGCTCAGAGTGAATCCATTAGTCAAAGAAACCAACTACGCCCAAATGTTTCATGAATATCTTAAATAACTATACAGATCTAATTACAGTATTTTATGTCAATTTCTGATGCTTATTTTTACACACAGACGCACACACCATCCAACAAAAGCTAATGCATAATTTCATTTCTATTTCTGAATAAAGTCACGAATTGTCACCTGTCAAGCAACACCGGCCCCTGCTCCTAGACTGTACGCGGACGCACCCAGCCCTGTCTGCCCTACGTGAGACATGCTGCGAGTTGTTCTCACCACTTCTGAAAATACCTCTAAAGCAGGTTAAGGGAGGTGCTGAGCTTAAACTCACTTTCTCTCAACGTTCTCTAGGCCTACATCTTCCAATGAATGGTACTGTATTTCACGTTAACAAGTTATTAATTAAGGTTGAGGATCTGGGGTTCTCATCTGTAAAAGGAGCCACGACTGATCTGATTTCCTGGCAGCCAAGCACTGAAAGGCCAAGACCACGGAGATAACACGGGGGGCCTGAACACTATTCTCAACGTGGCTGAGCCCAGGCAGAGGGGCCTCTGCTCCTGGCCGTCAGGCCCAACGGCTCCAGCAGGTGCCCACCCTGAACGCATGTCCGTCTTGCTGCAGAATTTCATTCGTGTGGCTGAGAACCAAGATACGGCACGGAGGTCTATGCGACTGGGGAAGAAAGAACTTGGCACGTGGCTGGAAACCACTTTCTTTGTAGGCATGCCTGTCTCTCCCTAGAGAGAAGAGCTTCTAAAAGCTGGATTGGAACGTCCTCGCTCTCGGGGACGAGGAGGAAGATCCAACGCTTAGTCTAACTCACTAAGCTCTAAGCCAGGGTCCACAGACAAAAGGCCTTAAAAGGAAGCCAATGGGACACCTGTTCCCCCCAGGGCCGTGACCTCCCGGAGGGTGGGAAGAGGGGTACCTTCTATTCTTCCTGCCCTTCCTCCTCTTCAGCCCTGCCTTCCATTCCCCGTGCCCCACCAGATGCCCACGCCACCACTGCCGATGGACTGCCGCATGGGTCTCGTGCTTGTTCGTGTCGTGAGGCATGCACACTGGCATCCTTTTGTTCTGGATGGCCTTTTCCGGACTGTCTGTATGGTGAATAGGCTTGGATGAGAGAGAAAGGTCCTCCTCCGGAGGAGGGCAGATCCGTGTACCGCCTGGGATAACAACACTGCCTTCCATGGCACAGATCGGGCAGGTTTGTGTGCATCCCACTAGGAAAGACGGGGTTTCCTAAACTTGGGGTTCCTCTTCTGTAATGCAGCCCAGTGTGTGTGCTGGTGTCCCCTGGCCTTGTGGGAACGGGTGCACGACCAGACTCATACTCTGGCACTGGTACAGCTGTTAGTAATGACCTGCCATTTGTCCCGACACCAGGCTCTCATCATCTAGGGCCTGGCAGGCTGGCTTGTCAGCTTGCTAGCAAAGTGGAAGCGGGCCCTCCACGGGCCCACCACCTCCTCGAACACAGACCTCCTGCCCCTCCCCGTCTCCCGACACTGAACCCACAGCACGCTGTGTGCTGGGCAGACTGAAGGAAACAGTCTGTGCCCTTAGGGGAGCTCCCATCTCGTCCAGCAGAAGGTATCGGACAAGCCCACATGCGGCCAGAACACAAGAGCCGTAAGGAGGTCTGAGAGGCAGGAAGAACAGCCCCTGGAAGGTTCAGGAGACGCTTCACAGAACACTGCAGATTTATTTTAGACTTCGGAAATGGATGCCCCTCTCTCCAGAATAGTATGCAAAGTCTCATGCTATCCCAGGACAACCCAAACTCTCTTCTGACTCACCTGCTGTGCAGTGTTCACTGAACAGTCCGATACGAGCCTCTCTCTCCAGATTCCCGTTTTCCTTCCACATCAGTCCAGTCGGAAGTCACACAGACGTGCCCAACAGTGGTGCCAGAAAGCCTGGACGAGAACACTCGCAGCGGCATTCCTCGGGAGAGCCCCGAACCAGAAATGGCGGATGTCTCCCCACCACGGGCGCCCCGTGGCATGTCCATACGGTGGAATGCCACACACTGGGAAGGACGGATAGATGCTGACGCGGCCACAGCAGGACGAACTTCACAGACAGGATGTGCGGAGACCAACCCAAGCACCAACGGCCGTGACCCACCCAACCGTTCACCACCCACAGGTCCTGGGAGTGAGCGATCGGATGGCGACCACCCTCAGGCGCGCGCGCGCGTGTGTGTGTGTGTGCTGCTTCCCAATCTGAGGCCGGGCCGCCTGCACGCACGCTTGGCTATCGGGATTTTGCACCTTCTTTGTGCGTGTTCTGTTGATACAACTTATCTCACCCCCCAAAAAAGCTAAAAATGGGTCATCTGAATAGTCTGTGGATACAGAGGTCAGGTCAGCAAGTGTGAGGGACAGAGCTGCAGGGGGGGGGACGGCGAGGAGACGGGGGGGGGGGGGGGGGGGGGGGCCCATCATCTCTGCGTCTCAAAGAGGGGCCCAGCCCGTCACAGCAGGAAGTACTGCTTCCATCACAAGGGGTCATGAAAAGACCTGTTTGTTATTTGTCTCAGGATGTTTTCCCCAAATATTATCAGGAAAAACACGGTCGACTACCTGGCCTGTTCTGAACTCAGAAGGAGGGTTTCCTCAAATACCACATCTCTGGATCAGCTGGGCCCCTGGCCTTGATTAGCAGGGGGCGGCTACATTACCATGCTAATCCACCGAGTCTCAGCGCCATCTCCTTGATATGGATATGTGTGTGCTTACGGGACGCCCTGATTAGCGCAAGCTTCCATGTGTCAAAAGCGCCAGATTCTTCCCAAAGAATAATTTTAGCTTTACTTATATCCCTAAAGTGTAAGAGTTGATTTGAAAAGGTACTTACCTCCACCATATGCTATTTTTCTTAAAACAATTTGCATTTCAAAGCGACTCTGGCATTTATATCTGAATGAATATCAGTATGTTGCCTGAACTGATCTCAAACGAACATAAAAAAGATGCTGGTTTTCTATTGAACGCAAATGTTTTCATCCACCAAATGACATCAAAGACAGAATTCTTCTTTTAAGCTAGAGGCTTATTACATAAAAAATAGCTTGCTCTGATCTTTAAAAATATACTCTGAAATAAAGCTTTTCATAGCATTCAAATAAAGATTCATCAACAATCATTTCTTTTAAAATACAAAATTTTGCTCACTGCACTTTCCGCGTTGGTTCATCTTTGCAAACATAGCTTGGCCTTCTCAAAGGCCTAAAGTAGAAAAGGAATATTTGGCATTTGAATTATTGGTGAAGTAGCTTGCAGAAGAGGAGCAGTGCCTGGCAATAGGTGACAGGCCCCTAAGTTTCCAGGGCCTTGCGCGAGGGGGGCGCGACCCAGAGAGGGTCTATGAGTGCCCCAGTACAACGCGGACGTTGGTTTCCACTGTGGAATTTTATACCTTTCTAAAAACAAATTGTAATTACAGCACAGGATTGAGAGGAGCTCCCCCTTCCCCTCGGAGGCCTCCCCCTGAGAAACACACAGAGATCGCTTTTGGGGGTCGGTTCTCAGTCCTACCTGGCCTCCGATGTTAGAGAAGTCTGGGGTGCAAGGCCGCCTTGCAAACCTCCAGGAGCACAGACCCCGCTGAGCGCGCGCAGGAAGACCAGTTTTCTGGAATCAGAGCAAGGCGACCGAGGCTACTCTAACGGCCACACCACGTCCAAATAGGCCTTCGCCATCTGTTCGTCCTCTAATTATAAACCCAAAAAGAATATAATTCACAACACTACCATAAAAAGTGAGATACGGATGATTTAAGTGCCTATGAGCAGGGCCGTTCAGGCACTATTTGCATTGGAAATCTGCCCTCCTTTTTGGCAGTCAGGACTTGAGGCTAAGAGGATTTTTTCCAAGGACACAGTATCTTAAAGATGTAGGCGTCCAGGATCCTGCATTGTTATAAAATGACACTTGTTCTGTTAGAGTGCGTTTAACACATCTACTATGGAGATAGGCATCATGGTGCATCTCTTCGTTGGGATGTATTTCCACCCTTGCTATCCAGACAGGAGAGAATGTACGGAGTCCAGACCCGGCGGTAACAGCGGATGTGATCACCACTACATACAACAGCGTGGCCGCGCTCAGAACTACAGTCCTGCGATCAGTTCCCACTTATTTCCTAAAATGCAGAAATAGCTCATTTTGTTCAGATTTCTCCCTGCTCTGATTATGATGTCCAAGTAAAAAAACAATGAATCGTTCTTGTTGTACAAACGTCTTTAAAACTTACCTTGCACAAATGACAACAATTAGAAGACTTTCAAAATCTCATGTAACAGATCAACTCATTATTGAACATGAGCATCAGTTCTTCCTAGTGATGGCCACAGAAATGATGTAATTTTATATTACACTTCTTTCTTATGACTTCCTAACCCTCTTCACATGTTGTTCCATAATCTTTACAATAATTTTAGATACGTGACATCTTGCTGATTCAATGCAGACAATTCATACTGCTATTTTCCTACTTTTGGATAGTTTTGTTTCCAATTTCTCATTAGAGTAAACAATATTGCAAAGGACATCTTCTATTTAGACTCTTCCTTAGGATAAAATCCCAGGAGAGTCATTACTCAAACAGCATTAACGTCTTTCTGACTTGTGATGTATGTTGCTGATTTTCTGAGGCCATTGGCCAAAAAAAGATGAAACCGGGCATCTTGAAAACAATTCAGTTTGTGATTTGTAAAATGGATATAACACTAATGATGAGGACAATAATATGCCCCATGTGGCTGATGGGTATAAACATCAAATTGCATAAAGCACTTTGTAAACCACAAAGCCTCTGTGGATATTAGCTGTTATTAATTTCACCAATGCTGAGTTTACCTTTTCTCTCTAGTTTATTTTTTAATAAAAGCTTAAAATGGCGATAATGCTAATTTTGTTTGTCTTTAAAATCAAAGGGTCTGAATGTCACCCTTATGTTTTTCTCATGCTGGGGTTTCCTCATGTGTTACCTGCTCACATCTGCGCTTAGCCATTGTAGAGGTCCTCGCGATGCGTGAGCCTACATGCACGTTCTCAAAGGTATCCTGAGCACCTACCGTACGGACCTGGACAGTGCTTAGCACTGGGACAATGTGATGACACTCCTACCTCTCCAGGTCTTGCAAAATTCCAAGGTATTACGACCAGTTCCGACCAAGCTGTGAGAGGCACAATTTAATAAAGGGAAAGAAAGAAATGAAAACGTGGTCTTGGGACATGGCGCGACCAGATGGCGGAGAAAGAAAGGGGAGCCGGAGAAGCCGTGGGCCCGCTCACACCTCGCTGCCAGGCTGCTGCTGCATCCTGGACATGGATATAATCTGGTGTTCAGGATAATTCAAGATGAAAATATGAAGCACATCAGAAGGTAGGCTCTCACTTAAGCGATTATATTTAGAAATCAGTCCAAATATTTATTCCAAAGACAAAGTCTGTGTTTTCCCAGTTATCCAGTGCAACTCTCATCACTGTGAAAACCAGGCCCGCTCTTTGCATCTTGCCCACTTTTACCTGAGTCAGGACACCTGCTCCTACGGATTCTGACGTGCTCACGCACACAGTGCGTGCATCGGGCTCACCTGCCTACCACCGGTTACTTGTATGGGCTACGTGAACCAGTTTATATGGAAGGGTGGTAACGAGGCATGGCAACATTACACAAAAGGAAAATAAAACTAAGGATTTTCTTTTAAGGGATACCTGGGTGGCTCAGTCAGTTAAGCGTCTGCCTTCGGCTCAGGTCGTGGTCCCAGGGTCCTGGGATCGAGTCCCGCATCGGGCTCCCTGCTCAGCGTGGAGCCTGCTTCTCCCTATCCCTCTCCCTGCCGCTCCCCCTGCTCTCTTTCTCCTTCTCTCTGACAGATAAATAAATAAAATCTTAAAAAAAAAAGGATTTTCGGGCGCCTGGGTGGCTCAGTTGGTTAAGTCACTGCCTTCGGCTCAGGTCATGATCCTGGAGTCCCTGGATCGAGTCCCGCATCGGGCTCCCCGCTCAGCAGGGAGTCTGCTTCTCCCTCTGACCCTCCTCCTTCTCATGCTCTCTCTCTCTCTCTCATTCTCTCTCTCAAATAAATAAAATCTTTAAAAAAAAATCTTTAAAAAAAAAAAAGATTTTCTTTTAAGCAACAAAATATGATTACAGTGTTCACATAGTAATGTTTTGTAAAACATAAAGCCCGAGGCATCCAAATCTTATCCTCTAGTTTTGTAATTTGATCCTATACTCGCAACAACTACATCCAACGAATGCTGAGTTTCTTCCTTTGCTTTAGACGACAGTTCCAGCTTTAAAAGGTTTTTTCTCCTTTATATGATACACAAAATAGGTGTTTTGCCCAAAATCCATTTTGAGAGCAGTACCTTCATTATCCCCTTCAGGGAGGAGACCGCGGTGGTCATGTGGGCCTACACTCAGAAGTGCTCACTTCTTTCTCTCCCTTCAGGTCCTACGAGGTCAGCTCTTACAGAGAAACTGCAGCCGTGGTGTGGAGGTGGGCTGCCTGACTGTGGTCAGGATGGCCTTGCCTTTTACCACTCCCCGGAATATTCCAGAAAGACAAATGTTCTCTATACACGTGGTGACTACCAAACACCGGGCCACAAGGTTTGGACATGGTGAACGCCATGCCTACTCTGAAAATTCTCCTCTGCCAGTGTGGGAGCGGGAATGCAGCAAGGAGGCCAATTGTGGGCTTGGCTCTTCACAGAATGGCTCTTTCCCGAGGCCCGTGACGGCACTCAGCCGTTCTCCTGAAGGCCGAGGTCCTCCTCAGGGCCCCTCTCTCTCCTCTAGCTCTTCCCATGCTGACCAGTTGTTGGTCCTGAAAGCATCGCGTGAACAGCTGAAACACTACTCTTCACCAAGTATGTTTCTGAAAGGGGGAACAAAGTTTCTAAAGCAACTTTTATTTACTTAACCTGGATATCTGTCCCCACAGTGACAGACAGCTCAGTGTCCTTAGTGTTTTAAATGGAAATCATCAAGATCAAGGTGCTTTTGGCAGTCTTTACAGAAAAGAACACCCCACTTAGGGTTCAAACAGTTGAAGGTTTCCTTAAACTGGAAAGCAGGCTTCTGAGTTATCCCCGAACTCTTCCCCAATGGTCCTGCCCATGGAGTGCTGGTCGGAGGAAAGCAAACCGTGCTTACCCTCAACGGTCATCCCTTAGAATTTCACTTGGGGGGGGCGATGCTCAGTAGCACTGACTTAACGATAAAATAATTGTGAGGTCACAAAACTAGGAGAGGGTAACAAAGAAAGGGAAGTAATGGTTTCCATCTCAAAGAGCTCACAGTTTCAGGATGGAAACAACAGAACAGAAATCTGCCTAAACCTCAGTGGGAGAAACACAGAAACACAGAAACAGCAAAGCAATCAGAATGCGTTTCTCACAAAAGCTGAAGACGTTGCAACTCTTCTAAAGAATAATAACTTTAGTGTCTTTTAGTTTCAGATGTAGCGAACTTCCTGATGTTTTGGGTCTGAAAGAAACCCCCCAAAATGTTTCTTCCTTTCCCTAAAAATAGTAAGTTATTAAACAGCCATCAAAACTACTCCAAGTAGACCCTGGTTCGTGTAAGCAGATTATCACGGGATACTGATTTTTGATCCTTTTTTAGCAAAATAATTCTCACCCAGAGAATTTGCAAGCGTTCTACCGAGTGGCTAGAAGGGTGTTTAGCAGGAGCACCCAATCTATGAAGCAGACGATTAACGTGGCGAACAAAGTCCGAAGTGTGCCAAGTGCGCGACAGGAAGGGGTGACCGAGGCAGAAACGCAGTGAGAAGCAAGGCCCGGGGTGGGGGGGTCCCCTGCCCAGCGGCCCACAACCCTGGAGGCGCACGTGAGCCACGCGTCTCATTCATGCCCAGAACAGATTCCGGAGTTATTAAAGTGTTTTCTAGACCGTTTGAAACTAAACAAAGAAAAACTTTGTTTCTAGGAGACAACAACGGATCCAGCTTTGATGTCGCGTTTCTTATTTATTTATTTTTTAATAGCTATTACCACTGTAACAGCAGCTTAGCGGCTCGGCGTCTGCAGTGTGAGCAGTTTTGATAAACAGCCTCTGCGGGCCACACAACGGGGATAATGTATCCTTAAGTACCGCCAATGAGCTGCCATTCTGCACAGCCAATTACTTCTGTGCGTCTGTCACTCAAAGGAGAAATGGCTGAGCCCATTAGATCAAACCTTTGTCACGGTTCCTAATGCACTCTTAGGCCTCATTAATCTCCGGGACGAGCAACAGAGCCACTGGTGTCTCATTGCCCCCCCCGAACAGGCCCACGTGAAGCCTCTCATCTCTCCCCCAAGTGCACCGCGTTAATCAAGCTCTCCTTATTACCCCAGTCCCTGTCACGGCGGAGAGCGCGCTCCCTCTTAAATGCTCTCATTATGACCCATCTTTAGAGCCGGCTAAGTGGAAAAAAAGAGAGAGGGAGAGAGGGAGAAAGAGGACGGGAGAGAAAGAGGAGAGGAAAAAGCAAGTCCGATCACATTAATATTCATGACAATAATTAGTATTCTAGGTCACTGAATATTCATGCTATTAGTTTGGTTTTTTATGGGTTTGCTGGATGTCCTGATTACTGAAGTGTGGAGGAAAACAGCATGGTTGAGACTTTAGATGTCAACGGCAGTTCAATACTCAAAACACATCGAGATCCCCGCCCCCACCCCCGGAAAATCAGCCTCAACCCTCCCGGCGGCTTTAATATTTTGAAACCGCTGGGGGCCTGAAGCGCAGGGAGGGAGGGAGAGGAGGGGGCAAGGTTTCCCGCTACAAAGGCCTACGCATGGCTCTGCTGAGGATAAAAACACAGTCACCGTTCCAAGTACCCAACAAAGACACACTTTCGGGACAGGGAGGTATCTGGCATCTCAGAACAAAATGGGGCCGTCGGGGAATAAAGAGTCGGGGGGACATGGACCGGGAGCCCGGTGCCCACGGAGACCCCGGTTGGTCCTGCAGAACAGCTCTCTGCCTGCCGCTCCCACCACCGCAGGGGGGATGCTGGGGGGGGGGGCGGGTTTACTGTGGCTGACCCACGAGGGCCGCACACAGGCGAGAGAAACAACAGTGCTTGGCATGAAAACGATTCATGCAAAATTTCTGTCCCCTCTTGCTTCCTTTTCTTCACCAGTGACAAGCACAACTAAAACGATGGATTCCCAATAGAATCCAGAGACTTGCCCTGGGCCGCCGGGCTTTGCAAAGGTGCGCTCACAGAGCGAGGTAGGTACATCAGGCCACCGTAGCAAGGAGGATGCGGATGTTCATCCACACAAGGTTCTAATGAGGATGGGGAAGGTGGGATTCAATTTAGGGTTTCTGCCTCTCAAGGCCCTTCTGTGGACCAATACATTTTCCTGTTACTTAAATGTCAGCATAACGTTCAGACCTGACACAACTCGGCATTCCATCATGGGTGGATACAATTCTAAACCAGCCTGGCTGACAACTCACGTCAGAAGATACTGTGGGACATCTGTCTTCTCCGCAACTATGCCTGAAATCCACCGGGTGGATTCTCTAAAATGTTGCCTTTTTTTCTCTTATATATATTTTTAAAAAGATTATTTATTTATTTATATGACAGAGAGAGAGACAGCGAGAGAGGGAACACAAGCAGGGGGAGTGGGAAAGGGAGAAGCAGGCTTCCCGCTGAGCAAGGAGCCCGATGCGGGGCTCGATCCTAGGATGCTGGGATCCTGACCTGAGCCGAAGGCAGACGCTTGACAACTGAGCCACCCAGGTGCCCCTAAAATGTGGCTTCTGATTAGAATGGTGATGTAGGTTCCAAGCCAAAGCAGGGGGAGCGGCAGATATCTCCATGGACATCCTGAGTGAGTGACCTTGGAAGAAGCGGGAACTGAACCAGGCCTGAATAAATATCCCCTGGATTACTCTTCTTCCTCCTCTTTCTTGCTGGAGTAGATGCTTAAGTAAATTTTTCAAAAAGTTGTTTGTTTCTGCATCCTTGTACATCACCTAAAAAAAATTTTTTTTTTTTTCCTATCTTCATACTTGATTGATATTAGTTTGGCCCTGCATAGACTTCTGGGTTCAAAATGATTTGTCCTTAGAAAGGCATTCTTCCATTGTCTTTTAGCATGTGGTGTTTGCTCTGAAGTCCACAGGCTGGAAGAGTTCCCTCTCGGTAGGTAAGCATGCTCTCCTCTTTACTGGGATGCTTTCCGGGATTCTGTCTGTGTTTCCACAGAGGAGAGCCTCCTCTCCCCTGAACTTGACACTGAGCTCTTCAGATGGGAAGACATCAGCATGTCCTTCATCACCTCCAGCGTGCTTTCCTTTGTCACAGGTACGATCACCAACAGTATCCTTGGCCATGTTCTTTATAGCACTGAACCTAGCTACTGAATTAAAAAATTAAAAAAATTTTTTTTTAAACAATTTTTCTTTAATTTTCAAGGACTCTTTCTCCCCAGGTTTTTCATGTGACCTTCGTTTCATTTTATGAACACAATAATTAGCCTCTTAAGTCTTCCTCCTTCCCCACCTCTCACTCTTTCTTATAGGATCAGTGTTGTTTATCTTTGTTCCTCTCATTTTTACTGTTGGTTTCCACAAACGTCTTTGCTGCGTATTTGTGAATGAGTGCCTGCAGGTCCATCAGGCAGAGGCAGGGGCTGGCCCTGCAGCCTCTGGAAGGAGCATGGTCCATGCTGATGGGGAGAGGTTTGGTTTACGTCAACAGTGCAGAGCTCGTGGGCAGGCTGGTGCACTTCAGTGACGTCCCTCACGGTCAAAACTGCTTTTCCTTGCCATTTCTTTCTGTCTCTCTGACTGTGTGGAGGTCTGAGCTCCCCAAGCTGCTCCCTTCTCTTTCAAGCATCAGCATCCACATGGGATTGGAGGCGGGGACGCCAATGGCCGGCTCCTCCTGAACGCGTCCCTCAGCTCGCCGTGCCTGCCTGTCACAGCTGCCCGATGGAGCGTGGGGCCGCCCCACCTTCACTGCGGCTCTTCTGCTCTGCATAACTTGTGGGCCCCAAAGGGAGACCCGGGCTCAGTTATCAGTACAAAAGGCAGCTACTTGGACAACGTGTTTTTCCTCCTCTTCCCCAAGCCCAGGGCAAAACCTGACATGTAGATCATCACATTTCTAGCATTTCAATGTATGAAATGTAGTCAACATTCCAAGACTGGTGAAGCAAGGCCCCTGAAGGGAGGACCTTGTACCCCCTCCGAAACTCCAGAGCACTAATCGGGGCTGGACATACATACAGCCGACCCAGTAATGATGGTTCATGAGCAGTACAAGAAGCAAAGCACTAAGGTATCCAAAAGTCAACACTGACATACGTTTAGGTATTGTCATATTTGAAATGTGAGATGCATTATGAGCATATACTAGAAAATCAAGAGAAACATCTGAATAAATATTCCCACTAACAAGAGTTCAGTACGATGACTGGATATAAAAAATATAAAAATCACGAGCTTTCTTATTTCTTGCGAAATAGATGAGATAATAGACAGCCCCCTTCTCCCCCGCCCCTCTCCCAAAAGAGATTAGCCTCACATTTCATCAAAAATTATAAATTAACAGAATGGATTGGCACGATACATCTAAATGAAAAAAAGTGTTAAAATTTTACTGAGGAATATATATATTAGGTTTGAATAAATTGGACAAGACTTGTGTTCCATGACAAGAAACTCAATATAGTAAAGATGTTAGTTCCTCCACAATTAACTGATAGATTAAAAGCATTGCCAATTAGTCACAATGTGATTATTTTTGGGGGGAAGGAGGTTTCAAATTACTCTGGTTTATTGGAAAAAATAAATGAGTGGCAATAGCCAAGAACAACAAGAAAAAGAGAGTAATATTACTACCAGATATAAACTGAATCATAAATCTAAGACACTGTGGTAAATCCACATATGATAACACAATGTGGAGACAGTAGGTCAAATGAATAGATTCTCAAGCCCAGAAACACAGTGATTTCGATTAAATGAGTTAGGTGTATAATAAAGGTGCCACACACAGTCATAAGTAAACAGTTCGACAGAGAAAGGACAATTAGTAATCTATTTGAAAAAGGAGTTTAATTAGATTTCCTATTGTGCATAATTGACCCAAACAAATTAAAGGTAGATTAAAGGCTAAATATTCTTAAGAAAGAAACAATAATAAAAACGTAAAACTCAGAAATACATATATATGAATTGTGATCTGTTTTCAGGATTATTAAAGGCCTTCTAAATATCTAAAGTAGAAACTGCAGAAGACTTATGATTTGATTATATGTATATATTCTTGATTACATATTAAAAAGGGGAAAACCTCTATATGTAAATAAGACCATAAAATTTAAAAAGCAAATAATAAACTGGGAAAATACCTGCAGAACATATTATAAAGTGTTAATATCCTTAACATATAAAGAGTTCTTATATACCAATAAGAAAAAGATAAACACCCCTAGTACAAAAATGGGAAAAGATATATCGAAACAATTGCAATGTGAGAAATACCTGTGATCAACAAGCATGAGATGGTCAACTTTAGCATTAACTGAAAAAATCCAAATAAACAAAGTGTGAGGTATTTTTAGTATAGATTCCAAAAACAATAACAGCAATGCTAGCAAGTGTGTGCGGGTGAAATGGGTACTCACTTTAGAGATGGAAGGGTATTTGTATAACAAAACCCCTCTAGGAATTAATTTGGAAATGTGTACCAAGAATCTTATAAACGTTTATATCCACTGACTGAGTCACTTCACTTACAGACATTTATTCTAAGACAGTAATAAGTGTTATACACAAGGATTTAGGTACATGCACGTTATCATGTCTATGTAAATGAAAAAGTTACTAGAAAGGAAGGCACAGAACATTGATCTAGTCCAGTAACTGAGATAAGAAAACAAATAAAAAGGAAGAGCGTAAAAAGAAACATCTCCATGTTAACTTAGACCTCCAGAACAAAACAGCAGAATTCAAATGAGCTGAGAAAGAAGAATACAGTTAAGTAGCATTTGGCAAACAGCTCTAAAATAGCTAAAATAATACCTAGTTTTAGGTCAAAGTCCACCACTTAAAATAACATCAACGTACTTCAGGTTAAATTTGCTGGGTTGGAATTCTTCATGTGAGTGAGCACCTACCCAGCCCATGACATCACCTGCACGCAGAGACGAGGATGCCATGTCCCTGAGCACCGCCATGACCACGAGGCACTTTCTTTCCCCAAAGTGGCACTGTGCTCCTGTGGTCATACCTCCGTTTCCCTACTTGTGATCTAAAGAAGATGAAAAATCCAGCAGGCTCCCTTTAAGAGGAATTAACTTGGCTGAGGGTTGGAAGAACGTGCCGTAATCAGCTGAGCGTGGGAGCAGGGAAAGGGATTCGGCACTGCCCCAAACCCCCCCCCCCCCCCCATGCGAGGGCATTCAAGAGAAAGAAATGGGCACTAAAGGAATGTTCCTTTAGCTGAGGCCCAGGACATGAGCTACTCCACGCATATGGTAAGGTTACGTGGCATTTTGTATTTTCTGTTTACCAAACGTTACATTTTCCTGAGGAAAACAAGGGGCAGTTCAGCACCAAAGAACATAAGTCTCAAGATTAAAAAACTCAAACTCCAAACATTACATCTGCAAAACTCCTTCAAATCACTGAGGCTCTTCCCTCATTCTCGCGCCTGGCAGACTCCCATCCTTTCTTTACACCCAGCAAAGGCACCCCCCCCAAGCCCTGAGCCTTGCCCCACCTCCTAGGGGAGACTGGACTCATCACCCCTGGGCCTTCAGGCCCCCTTATGTATTCGTACCATGACCTGCTGCAAAGCCCTGCCTTTACCTGTCTGCTGGTCTTTCTTCCCCACCAGAGGGTGAGATTCTCGAGAGTAGAGATGGTGTCTTAATCTTCCGTGTCCCCAGGGCCCAGGACCATGGGCATACATCAGAAATGCCATAAATGTTTATTGACGTGAATAAATAAATGGATGGATTTGGCATGGTGGGTTAGAAGGAGAAGTGGAAACTTAGCTGGTTTTAAGGTGATGGCCTTGTGTATAAGTTCTGGAGATCAGGGTCTCCACATCCACAGCATACACAGTTCCTGGCACAGGACAGGTGCTCACTAAATATTTTTTGAATAATTAATAAATAGAAAGTAATGAAGACATCAGCTTTTCATTCAATACAGAACTTCCCCCCCCCCCCCCCCCCGACCTACCCTGGGCACTTCTTTTCTTTCTTCCTATTTAGCACAACCATCCTGAAAAGGGAAATTTGATGTATGTCTTGGAAGGAAGGTCAGCAGGTCGTGGGAGACCTTATCACCATTCTGGAATGAACTGATGTCTCCCTTAGCAGAAAGCCCAGTTTTCTTTGGATTTTTAATAACAGCTGATGTTTGTATTATACTTTATGAGCTTCCCAAAACTTTCATATGTGTTATCTTACCTGTCATCACATCTCTGTGAGGTAGGCAGGTCAGGCAAGATCGGCCTAACTGACCGAGTTAGTGGTCCAACGCCACTTGGTATCATGCAGTAGAGCCCCAGTGGACCCCAATTCTGGCCCCTTTCTACTACCCTGCTTTCACCAATCAACGCTGTGTATGGCACAGAGCCGTGGGGTCAGCACCATCCCTCTTTGAAAGCACCTGACACCTCAGAAGGGGAAAAATGCAGCAAAGACCAATCCCAGAAAGTACCAAAGGACAGTAATTTATTTTGAGAAGACTGGATGTATGTCAGAGAGAAGAAAGGGACTTTTTGCTGGAGAAAACAAATCCGTGTGTGGAAGTGTGTTAGAAGGAGGACTCAGGCCTTTCCTCTGATAAGTAATCACTCGAAGGTCAAAGCCAGAGGGCAGCCATTTGCAAAGATTCTTTAACAAAAACGAACCATGACATTTTGAATGGCCTGTAATTGCACACCAATGGCCAGAAATTTCTAAACACATCTAGATTTGAGAAAACACTTTTCTCTGATCCTGAATTAAAGAGCAAATTCTCCTTTCAAAAGAGAATAAAGAAAACTAAAGTTCTGTCAAAGAATGACATAAAAGTTACAATATAAAACCGAGAGAATTTAAAGTTGAGGTCCGACAGTTTCCTTTCAATCTTGCTCCAAATAGCTCTTCCACTTTCATCCACCACTTGGTCACTACAGATACACACCAGCCCATGATACTCTCACAACTCATTTACATACTTTAGATGGCTCTTAAATCCTCAATCATATGCAAAACTCTATTTCCAACTACACAGCTCTGGGAAGACCTCGTGGTTGGTTTGAGACCGTGACTCAAGATGGCGCCACATGCTACCAGGCGGTCCCGGGACCACAGGCAGAGGGGAAACGACCACCCACAGAAGAGAAGAGGTTTCTAAACCTTAATGTACAATGTTAATGGTTCCAACCGCACTTCACCTCCGAGGCTCCACACTGTCTCGCAACCAGCCGCATCTACTGCTGCCGTCACACTGGATTCTTGCGCGGGTCTGCCGTAAGCTTACCTGAATTTGGTGAGATGTGTAAACTGCTCATGTCCTTGGACAGGCCGTTAGTTTTAGGGCTGGAGATGGGCGCGCAGGCCGACGTGGCTCGGGGTGGCCTCTTCCCTGGGACTTTCACAGTGGTTCTCAGAAGATCAATCTCTTTACCATGAACGTTCTGCATGTAATCCTGTTCAAAATGTTAAACATCCAAGAGAGATTAAAAAGAAGACCTCGTACAATCTAGGACACAAGGTTCTATCAGACACCACAAGCTGCAATCCTATGACCCTTCCACTGTGGCAAGCACTTTAAAAATAATGAGGTTTTGATCTGTCAAGGATGGTGGCATCATCAATATACTGAAATCACAGCCTCTGTGTCCTGAACTAGCCCAGACCCTGGAAATACAAGGAGACACAGGAAATGCTTCCATCGGGGGGATGACACACCAGCTGGAGAAAATAAGTATCCATATGAAATCGTATTTTTTTAAACTGCTGCTTATTACATGGCACACTAGGACCCCAGGATCTTCCTCTAAGTTTCAGGTAAAATTCCATGCAATAGGAATATTTTGTAACAACTGTTCTGTCTCAGATGCCAATACCACTAAGTGCCTAGACAAGAATGAAGCTGTCGGTGGGAGCTCAGGTGGAAACTAAGTAAAAGGTCAAGCATTTCACTAAGGACCAGGAAAATGTCCGAGAGGTTGGTGGTATGGTGTTGAGAAAACACGGAGCTCACGGATGGATGTGTAATAGCTGGGTGTGTGAAAAAGAAAGAACATTGAGTAAGTCTCGTACTCGAGCATTGTGTTTCTCCAAGTGGTTCACTGTACCCAGAAAAAGTATCTTGCTGTTCTCTTCATGCTGGAGGTGAATGACCAGCAGCTAACAGGGAACCACGGGGAAGCTAAGACAGTGATAGTCTCCGTGGAGGTCACCTGACAACACTTAAGTGTGGAGTAAAACAACACCCAAGGATTGGTTGCCGGGTGGGGGAATGGAGGAGGCAAAGGACAGCCAGGGTAAGGGGCCTACTGGTGAATTAGGAATTACTGGACCTCCAAATGCAATTTTTGGGCAAGGTGCCCTCTTGCCTCTGTAGACATATTAAATGGACCTCACACATTAAGAAAGGACGTATTCGAAAACACTCTTGGGTAAGTAACATCTCAAGTGTTTTAAGACTAAGCATGAAATGAAATAAACACATTCTTTCCTTGGCAGAATATTGGTAGATTCCTTTTAGAACACAAAGGAAAAAAGCCAATAAATGTGTAGTTAGTATAAACAATTAAGTTCTTAGTCCATGTAATTTCAGAACTGCCAAATGAACCAGCCTGTGGGCTGCAAGGGACCCAGGGAGGCTGGAAAAGTGAGCTGTTTGCTTGTAAATGCTAACCAACAGTCAAGAGATGCAGAGAGAGCCAGAGAAAGTTCTAGAAGCAAAGTGTAAGGGACAGAAGCCCCAGCCTGTGGGATGAGGAAAGTCAGCCTTAGTGTATCAAGGAAGCGTGAGGGGGCCAAGAGAGTGGCAGGGAAGCCGAGATGAGGATCCCAGTGGCTTCTGGCAAGTAGGCTGAGGATCTTTTAATTGTGGGAGAATGTTCACGTTCCAGCAGGTGAAGGGGTTGGGAATCAATTTCGGGTTCATCAAACAGCAGGACGACTGCTGACAGAAGCAACGATACAAAAAGGAAGCAGAAGCACAAGATTCCAACACAGGGGAAGGAACCCAAATGTGGGACCTCAGGACGGAGAGTGTAAGAAGAGGTGTCTTCTCTCTGCCATCAAAACCCGCTACATAAGCACTTGGGGGGGGGGTCACATGGGATCCAACCCAGACTCAGGAAAGAGGGTGCAGAAATTCTCAGCAGAGGAGGAGGGCAAAAAGAGAAACTCCAGAATGTGAGTGGCCATGGTGGGGGAGATGTTCTGATGGAGAAACACACAACTATAGGAGATTCGAAAATCACCAGCCCAGGAGGAAAAGACGCTACAGGGTCTCTAGTGACTTCCTAAGGAGAGAACTCAAATGGCCAATTCTTGGTGCAGAATGAACGCTCAAAAGCCCATGCAAGGCTGGAGCCAGGAGGAACATGGGACCGAAGACCACTGGAGAAAGGATCCGGGGCTGCACCTAAGGGTGGGCAGATACAAATCAGCTCTTCACTGGGAGTGGGGAGGCCACTGTCAGCAGTTGATAAACCATCCAGAGAGATATAGCGGGGTCCACAAATCTGCTGTCAGCCATGGCAGCCAGGAGCAGAGGCCCTGATGCACCCTGACCCCACAGGAAAGGCTAGCTGGCGTTCGTCTCTGCCATCTTGACAGACCCAAGACTCCACATGGAAGTCAAGGTGCTTGGGAAGCTCCCCAAAATATAATCGACTGTGAAAGAGCTACAGTTTTGAAAGGATGTGGACCAAAGACAGAAAGTTATTACCATTAAATTAGACTGAAGGATAAGACAGACTGGAAAAATTACAGGGAACCTCATGAATGAGCTTGGGGTGTTGAGGACGGTGAACGAAAAGCACAAGGGAAGTGATCCTTGGTTACTGTAGGGCTGAGGGTCAAGGTCATTTACAGAAAAAGAAAAAAAAAGGTTGTTCTTAAACATATTTAACTTACTTCCATTAATATCCCCCGAAAATAGGCCAACCTAAGCTTCGTCACCGAAGTTAAAGCTTATAAATAATGAATTCATTCTCGCATAGCAACTCTTTCAAAAATATCAACTTGCTATAACTTTCTTCTTTAATGCCAATTCTTAACAAATTAAAATACAATAACAGGAGTGTAATTGAGCATTTATTGCTTATGGGCTCTAAAATGAGGCTAATCAGATAGTGACTAAAGCCTCAGCATGGGCTCTTTTAATAGGCATGTTTTAACATACAATAACCAGGATATTTTATTCAAAATTATTATAGAAATTGTACCAAGTGTCTGCTCTTTGGATTTGAATGCGGCAAGGGAACACATTTATCTTTGGCTCAGCATGGGCCAGGGAATCTGTTTTCTCGCTTGAGTTAGGCGCCGAAACTTCAGAGGAACTAGATCTAAAAAAACCAGGATATAAACTTGGCAATTCTTACAGTGCAAGCCACTAACATTTTTATAAACCTTACAAAATGCACTTCCTAATCCATAAAAGCCCTTCAACGTGGTGCTTCAGAAACAGGTGGAATGCAAAGGCGCGCGTATGCAGCTTCAAGTTTCCCCCAAGAGAAACGACGCTGAGTTTTCTGTTTTTGAAAGAATCCAGCCTTTTCATCTCTCCCCAGCTTGGTACTTGAGGAATTAAAGCTAGGACCACTAACCAATGTCGCCTCCTCAGAAGTGGGACGTGCCGCCCTACGGGTCTGAGGTAGGGACCTTGCTGGGTGAAGTAAAGACAGCAAGCTTGATTTTGATATGCAAATGTTACAGATAGTACCCTTCTCCTGTTCCTTGTAGAAAATGCTGATCGATGATAAAAGGGGAAAAAACCCTTTAACAAGGCATGAGGGTAATTCAAAGCCAAGTACTTTTAAACAGCACTTAACAAGTCCCTGGGGCCCACTCAAGAGCCAGGCCCCCCAGAGGTGTCATCTCCTGCCCCTCAACAGCTTGAAAAAGTAGTAATTGCAAACCTATTTGCATTTTTCTTCTCAAGTTGTCCGAGCTCGTCGTGCGGATTATTTTTTCCAAGCAGGTGCTGGAGCAAAGGGACCCGTTGCTGAACGTGCCGATGGCTCGGGAGCCGTGCACGGCGTCCCCCTGCAAGCCCACTCCTGCACCTTTGCATCCCTTGTTTTTTACCTCTCTCTCCTAATTATGTTGCATCTATTGCCGTACACTTAATTAGCTGCATTAATGTGATTTCTTTTCACATAGTCAAGCAATTAAGAGCTATGATTGAGTTTCATTCAATTAGCCTCAACAAACATGCTAATTGATGTCCCAGATGCAAATGAGGTGCAATGAGAGAAACCTGCTAGCAACTGAGAGCCGTGTCAGAGACCCACAGCAGCTTCCAGCTTGCTGACAGCAGCATGGCTTAACGCGGCTCCCACCTTCTGGGGGGCTGCCTTCGGAGAGGGCAGTGGAGTCATTAGTGCCGTGGTGTACGGGATCTCTCCGGATACGGAGAATTAATTGATTTGTGGCTGTACAATCTAGTCCTCGAGTCTCATGGTCCTGCGTTACCAGGACCTGGAGGCCATCAACTGGCTAACACGGTGCTTGGGCAGGGAGAGTAAGCCCTCACCCAAATACCACATGAGGCTACTGGAGCAACCCAGGAGTTCTCCCCAAAACTGCAGAAGGAAGGGTGTGGAGGTCTTGGCTTGGCCATCCCAGAGCCCTCTCCGTGCGTGATGATGGCCTTATGGTTCTCAGTAAATGGTGAGTTCATCTTAGTCAGCTCTGGGGCATCTGGCGCTTGGACTTAAGCTCAAAATACAGCAATCCATCAATAGTCCCTAAAAATACTCTTACTATATTGATTCTCACTGCCTCCCATCCCAGCGTTACCTTTGGCTGTCTGCTGAAAGATGGGTTTGCTTGATGTGTTCACGGGGGTACCAAAAGCAGTTAACAAGATCTTAAAGCCAACTCCAAATGCAGAAATGGTATGACTGGCATCTCGGAATGAGAGCATCTGAATAAAACACACAGCTTTGCGACTCTACTTTCTTCTAAGTATAGATAATGCAATCAACACCGCTGTGATTTTACACAGACTTTTTAAACAGTATGAAGACTCTTCATTTCATAATTAAATGATGGAAAAAAAATCACAGAAATTTTTGTTCCAATTAGGTTTTGTTCCAGTTAAGTCCTGGTTTCTAATTGTACATAAGTGCTTAGAAATGTAATATATTAACACATAACACATTTTGTCTAGGTTAGATAATCATTAGCACAAACTGATACTTGCCATGGCCAATATATTGGATTTTTCCTCTTTGCATGACCTAGCTTGGCAGTCCTCAAGGTGTGGTCCCTGATACCCTATCCAGGGGTTCACAGGTTCAGGGCTATTTTCAAAACATCCCAAGACACTGGTTTGCCTTTTCCAGACTTGAAATTTGTTTTTATGGTGACTAAAACTGCTAGTTCCAGAGCATATACACAGGCAGTGGAACCAAACTGTACTAGTCCCTATTGTCAGTATTCATTGCCATGCTCTCTAAATAAAAACAAAGTCTCATTTAAGAATGTTCTTGGGGCTCCTGGGTGGCTCAGCTGGTTAAGCGTCTGCCTTCGGCTCAGGTCATGATCCCGGGGTCCTGGGATCGAGCCCCAGGTCGGGCTCCCTGAGCTCAGCGGGAAGCCTGCTTCTCCCTCTCCCTCTGCCGCTCCCCCTGCTTCTGTTCTGTCGCTCTGTCAAATAAATAAATAAAATCTTTAAAAAAAGCAGTTATTAATTCTTAAACATTTCAACCCTGAGTACATACATGTCTTCTTAATTTTCCAGGTAATGACACGGCAAGCACGCGTGAGTGTTGGTGCCACACACGGAAGGGGAATGGTGTCCCACAGAAACACACTTCTGCAGTTGTCTGAGTTGCAAGTTGAACTAGCGCTTTTTTGGTGGGACCCATTTTTACTTGAAAGAATGATTATGTCAGCCATTAACTATGACTATTCTGTTTTGGGCCCTCGGCAGGTATTTTCTTGAAAATGACCAACGTGAGCACTGCAGGGGAAACAGTGGACAGTATCTGTGGCTAGTGTATAATCTGAGCTTCTAGCGAGGATGAGAATCTTGGCAACTTGTATCTCTCACCATGAGCTTGACACTTTCCAAATAGTGATGTTCTTTCCTGACAAGATGGGCGGTGATATAAATGAAAACAGTTTCTGGATATTATATGATGAAAAGTGTCACCATTAGGAAAGCTGCATACCTCAGTTAAACAAATTTTTTTCAATTATTTATTTATTTATTTGAGAGAGAGCGAGCATGCACATACACACACACACACAGGGGGAGGTGGAGGGAGAGAGAGAGAGGTAAAGGGAGAGAATCTCAAGCTGACTCCATGCCGAGCACGGAGCCCAATGCAGGATTCTGGATCTCACAATCCTGAGATCAAGACCTGAGTTGAAATCAAGAGTTGGATGCTTCACCGAATGAGCCACCCAGGCACCCCTAAGCAATGTTTTTGAAATGACACATGCATGGTGTCACATGGAAGGATGAAAGGTCATTCAACAAGCAAGACAGTACAATGGATCTTCACTGAGCAGAGAAGGAAACAGTGAGTGATACTCTTTCAGATTCCATGCTGCATTCCTAAGCTATAATCAATTGTCACATGTTGCATTTCGATAGAATACCCAAAAGGAACATCCACGATGATTTGAATGGTTATTAGAATATTAGAATTAGAATACTTAGAATTAGAATTCTCCTCCCGCTTCCAGCTAAATACCTATATAAGGTGAGGTTCTTGATACACTTCAATCAAAACAATGTACCTCAGAAGACTGAAGGCAGATGGCAGGTATGACAAACTAGCTTTCTTTTATTAAGCCAGGTATCAACGAGCTTTGGAAACAGTAAGACAATCCTACTGTTCTCAAGATTTCCTTTCATTGTGGAAAATGTTTTTCATAAAAAGGTTATTTATGTAATAATACCACATAGGGCGGTGTATTATTCTTTTAAATAAATTATGTGAATATTTCAAAGTTTTCTTAGTTTTGATTTCTAACATGTTAAGTATCAATTAGATATAACCCACAGATGTGGTGCCTGGCTGGTTCAGTCGGAAGAGCATGCGACTCTTGATCTCATGGTCGTGAGTTCGAGCCCCACTCTGGGTGTAGAGAAGACTTAAATAAATAAAACTTAAAAAAGATATAACCCCCAGAAAGAAAAGCCCTTTAGGATTCCTCAGTTATTTTTTTTTTTTTTAAAGATTTTTTATTTATTTATTTGAGAGAGAGAGAATGAGAGAGAGAGCACATGAGAGGGGGGAGAGTCAGAGGGAGAAGCAGGCTCCCCGCCGAGCAGGAAGACCGATGCGGGACTCGATCCAGGGACTCCAGGATCATGACCTGAGCCGAAGGCAGTCGCCCAACCAACTGAGCCACCCAGGCGCCCTCCTCAGTTATTTTTAAGTAAAGGAATCTTGAGGCCAAAAGGCTCAAGAACCACTTGCCCAGTTCAGTATTCACAAGATGGCCAAGGGCCATGAGCACACGACAGCTTCACGCACACAACTGGGGGAAGGGAATGAGAGCCGGGCTTCTGCAGAGATATCAGAAATGTTCTTCAGATTTGTTTGTCTTTTCCTGGAGGAAAAGATTGACTCATTCTCCCGATTTTCACTGTACTTCATGAATGTCCAGGTTCAAAGAGGAACAGTAGTTTGTATAAGTTCTATTTTTAAAAAATCCTTACTTCTGGGCTTGGGGGAAAAAAAAAAGTATGTAAGAGAAGCCATTGTTAGATGCACTGCTATTCCCAACTCCATTTAATACTATTTTCAAAGGAAACTAATCTATAAAGACACACATAATACTGTCCATTCAAAGAGACCTAAGCAAATGTGCCAGTCCAACATTTCTGAATAATAAACAACAGGCTCATATACAGTCCCAGGCGTGGACGAAACTGACACCCTAAAAATACTATGAAAATATCGTAAAACTAGGAGAAATCTTCTGGCCACGACCTTTCAGATCACATAACTCAAAGAAGACAATTTCTCCTTCTCTGCAAAGGACCAGTCACAATAGCAAGGCAGGAGGCAGCTTCAAAGTGCAAAACCCTAGGAGAGATGATTTTTGTTTCCCCAGACAGCCAACAGAATTCCAGGGTTTCACTTTCGGGGCTGCCTTTGTCAGGACCACTCGACCAACTCTTGTACACGCACGCCGACGTGACGCACGACGGTTGCCCCAGGAAGAAGGTACCCGCTGCCCGGGACAAACGCAACAGTTACGACAGCAGACTCTTTAGTGAAGAAAGGCTTTACTGGGCCCAGTGATCACGGAAGACCAGGTAGACGGGAAGGCCGGGGAAGTAGCACGGGGCTGGGCGGGGGGGGGGGGGGGGGGGCCGGGGCGGGGCACGCTTTACGAACCATGGACAGCTCCCACGCAGAGCCAGGGCCAACCTCTTGAGGTCCCTCTGCCGGGGAGCATCCAACACATGTGGGCTGAAGTCCAACATCAGCCCTGGGGGATAGGTTATTATAAATCAAAACAGCAGAAAACTCCAGATTGAATTATGAATATACCTTTTGCTTCCTGATTGTATCTGTCTTGACTGACCTAGGATATTGAGCTTTACACTGCAAGAAAGATTTTCCTTATTTTAGGTTCAAATTGAGTATTACCCAGTTGTAACCCATTCGTGCTCAAACCCAGCCCGTACAAAATGAATGTGTTGGGTATGAAAATGGCTTCCTGTCTTCCCAGGCACTATAGGCCCCTTCCAAAGGCAAGCATGAGTGAAATTTCACTGCGATGAACTTCAAGGAGCCGGCACTGTTCCCTGGCTGAGTACCTTCATAATTAATTATGGCTTGAAACAACTGGACCAGCAGTTAAACCTGGGAAGTTTTGAGTGAGATAGGAATGTTTGGCATAGCGATATTAGAGACCTGAAGCTCTTTAAAACTTCAGACTCCTTGGGGTGAATTCGCTAGAATACACAGCTCTTGAAGAAGCAGGTTTTTAAGACAGAAGAGCACACACAGTCTGTCCTTGGGGGGCACTGATGATCACTACGCCTTTTTCTCTGCCATTTGACCCATGCAGGACAGAAGTCTCCCTTATCCATTGTTGTCCACCAGCGCTGAAGGATTTCTCCTCATGCTGAACGCTCACCACAGCTGTTTGGTTTTTTTCTGAGGCACTGCTTTTCCAGGAGTAATTCTGTCTCCCTGATGCCTACTGCTGCCAAGGAGGTTTGATCAGCTTCATGTTCAATGAAGAGCAGTCAGCTGACGTTCTGATTTCCTCAACCTAAGAAGTATGCAGAGGACCAAGTCAGCTTCCTTTGGGCCAGAGGATGGCCTCGGGGACCATGCCCAGGACCCAACCTCAGGGTTTCAGGAGTTGTGTGCTCGGCGCATGCTACTTAATCATTCCTGGTCCCCGTTTCCACATCTTTAAAGACAGGGAGATGAACAGCTCCCGCCTTGTGGGATGGTTCTGAGGATGGACGGAGACCATATGCCAACTGTTTACAAGAGTGCCAGAGTCCTCCCCAAACGACAGCTCTTCTTACCGCTGTCCAGTCTTTGCCCTCCGACTTGATGTGGGCGTGAGGGGTGACCTGCCAAGCGACCTTTCACTTCCCAGCACAGGAAAAAAGAAATTGTGTCTCCGCAGACGTCTGATATGTTCTACTTTTTATTTTTCTCCCCCTCCTCTTTCCTTCCTTTTTTTTTTTCTTCTTCTTCTTCTTTTTTTTTTTTTTTTTTTTTGGTGGGGGAGGCATGTATATGGTAGTCAGACATTTTTATTGCAAAATGCCGTCTGGAAAAGATGCAAAACAAAATTGCTAAAATGCAAGGGAGAAAAATACGGGGGAAAAACAAAAGGCGCCCTTCCCTTTGCTTATTGAGTTCAAAGGCATAACACGCAGTTCCCTGCAGCAAAGGGGAAGCTACACTAATTTTAAAGCCGTAAAACGCTATCAAGTGCCCTGCGGGGCAGGACTACACTGAAGCTAGTGGTACCTAAATAAGACACGGTTCATTTACTCCGCAGCTTAGCCTAATGTAATCATCAGCGGATTTTCGCCTAGAGTTGTAACAGGCAGAGAGCCGACGCGGCCGAGGTGGCACTCCCAGCCATCGAGGGGGCCGCCGCTAGATTGCTGTTGATTAGAAAATTTTTCAGTTTTGACAAGCACTTAATGAACATAAATCGCACCTTGATTGGTTTCCATTTGGGGCCACAGGCACACCTGAGAAGAGGCAGACCCTCCACCTCCACCTCTCTCTTCCTAGCAAGACCTTCGCAACAAGCCAGCAATTGGGTTATGAGCCACAGAGGAAAATATTTATAAAATATAATAATGGAATTCAATCTCTTGGTAGAAGTGAAAGAAGATTTCCTTGCAACCGCCCACATCCATCCTCTCCCGCAGAGAGTTCTCAGTAGTGACTTACTGTCTGGGAAGAAAACCAATGGGTTTGATTTATTTACCTTTTTGCAAGAACTCTGGCTACAGTTAGGAAAACTAAAAAGACCAAAAATGGAAAACAAAATGATACAGATTGGGTCAAGGGACGAACTATCATGCTGTGTCCTGATAAGACTATGTCCCATCGACTCTACTAGAAGCTTTAAGACTCAAATCCGCAAGCTACATGGTTAAATCTGCATATTTACAGAAACACACGAATACACTATACTATTTTTTTTTTTTTTTAGAAAAGAAGGCAGAGGGATTTTTTTCAATGTAGAAAAAAATAGGTTAGGTAGGATCTAGGGTATTTGATGGTTTAGTTTTTATAGAAACATGAAGACTTTTTTTGGTCTGGTCACGCCCTACTTACACACACACTGTGTGATCAACGTGGAGACAACTCGTACCACAGTGAGCTGGCATTCTGGCCATTTTATTTGAAAATCTAAACACTTTACAAACCCTGAGGTTCTATAAAATAAACAAGAATCTCCTTAGGCAGAAATAAGACTTTGATAAAGAATCTAAGTTTTTTTGTGTATGTGCAAAAGATATGAGTTAGTAGTCATTCTTTCTAACAAAAGTTGTATATAATTCCCCAAAAATATTTACACTACCTTGCTGGGATCATTCCATGGACTTGACAGCACTAATATTCATCACACTGTCTGAAACTGGGTGAATGCCAGAGAGAGCTCCCAGGTCGCCCGAAGCACGGATGGGACAGCCTCCCCAACGCTCGGAGGGCTCCTGACAAACCTGGGGCAGTCTATGGAAACAGGGCCGGATGACTGCTCTCATACCACATGGGCTCCTCCCTAATTCGCTCTGCTCAGGACTGCGCCCAGCAAATTCCCCAGTGGGTCCTGGTGAAGGTTGGGCATCTTTAAAATTCAGTTATTCTCTATAGTTCTCTATAGTTGTAGTTTGGACAATAAAACCTCAAGCTTCTAAGGGGCATCTGCACACCCATGTTCGCAGCAGCATGATTCACAACAGCCAAGAGCAGGAAGTGATCCAAATGTCCACCCACAGATGAACAGATAAACAAAATGTGGTGTAGACACAGAATAGAATATGATTCAGCCTTCAAAAGGAAGGAAACCCCATCCTGTGCTACAACATGGCAGGACGTCAAGGACATTATGCTGAGTGAAATAAGTCAGTAAAAAAAAGACAAATACTATGATTCCACACACCTGAGGAACTTAGAGCAGACAGATTCACAGATGGTGCTCCCCAGTGGCTGTGGGGAAGGGGGTGGAGACTCAGTGTTTCAAGGGGACAATCTCAGTTTTGCAAGATGAGAACGTTTGGATAAGAATACACTTCACACCACTGAACTGTACACTTAAAAATGGTTAAGATGGTCAGTTTTATGTTGTGTGTGTTTTACCACAATCAAAAAGACAAAACCAAAACCTTGAATTCCTCTCCCACCTTGGAGACCTTTCCTTTAATCTTTTCTTAGAGTGAGCCTGGATATGGCTATGACATAGTTCAGTGTTAAAGCAGCAGGAGGTGGCTTCCTCCTCCTATGATTTCGGAAACTGCAGGCCTGCAGGTGTGAGGACAGCCCAAGCATGTGGCCAAATCGTGCCTCATTCTTTGTTCAGCAAGATCTCGCCAATGCGAAGGACATGCAGCTGACAGGATCCCCGGAGGTGTCTGCTCCAAGGGACTCCTGGTCTCGTGGGTGACTCGGGCCATAGGATATGCCGAGAGAACAGAGAAATGATGGACACAGCAAGGGGAGGGGAGGGCACGCACGGCAGGTGCACCCCAACAGGCCTGGTGGAGAAAACCCCACAGAAACGTGCCCTTCTCAAGACTTTGGGGGAAGGACGAGCAGAGTCAGTCTGGCAAGGAGGAGGAACAGGAGAGGGCATTCTTGGTGGAAGAAGCCGCCAAGTGTTAGGGCCCAGAGGCCGGAGAGCGTGGCAGGTGTGAGCAGCTAGAAGGGAAGTCCAGCTGGGGAGGGACATGGCGGGTCAGAGGCAGTGCGCGGGGCGGCAGCTGGCGAGACCTGGCGGGTCCCATGAAGGGGTGAGGGCCCCATCCTAAGCACGGTGGGGATCTTCTCCATCATCAACACATTTAAAAGAATCAAGTGGAGAGAAGTAAGTAACAATAGGATGAAAAGTATATGGAGAAGGAAAAAGAACCACAGGAAGAACTGCCCTTCTCTGCACAGCGGACAACTGCTGAGTTTTGGAAAACCTGGTGGGCAGGGCGCCACGCCCGCTGAACGGAGCAGACAAGCAGGCCTGAGGTCAGGGAAGGGGGTGCTGGGAAATCACCTGTGTCAGCGGGACTTCTGAGGTCCTCCTGGATGAGTTCCCATGGAGGACGGAAGGCGGAGACCATCGCTACGGCAGAGGAAGAGAAGCAGCCCACAGAGCACCCGGAGCCACGGACCTTGAAGGCGCTTGGTGATCCCCATAGTGGGCTGCCAAATCCCAACGCCACTGGGCTCCATCCCGGCCACGTGGTGCGGAAGGGCCCTGCCAGGCCCGGAAGTCACGAGTGCGGGGTCCCCCTGAGCATCAGAAAGAATCAGCACAGGACGCTGATGGAACCCGTCAGACATGAAGGAAGGAACGAGTTTTTAGATGGATGGAGGTGAGGATGTGCTGGAGGCCACAGAGATCCACAGTGTGACTTCCTTCTCTACATAAGACAAAATAGATGGAGTTCTGTGCATGTAGACGGATGGCCTAGGTTCTCACGTGACTACACAGAGGCGTGTTTTTAATTCACTCTCACATCCGCTGTTACAAGATGCCTGAACGCCTCTCCTGGGAAGAGACAGAGCATCAAGTGCGATTGGAAGCAAACGAGATCCGGACATGGAGCTCCTAGAGGGGCTGCTCCCCCCGTGGGCCCGGGAAACCACTCTGGTGGGACAACTGGACAGCAGTTATTCCTGGGGCAGGCCGAGAACACGCACAGACTCAGGGACAAGGCTTCTACCCCAAACTTCCCAAAGCCCCACCATATCCCCCTACACAGTCCCCATCACAACAAACTCGGGGATTTTCTGCTGCCCCAGGGCTGACGCCGGCCACTCTAGAAACTCCCACACTTGTTTTCAAACTCAGTCCCATCTGCCTGAAACAGGCGATCAGACCAGAACAGAAAGGTTCACTTGTAGCCAGAGTTCCAGATTTCTGCTCCTCAGTATTGACATATTTTCCTAATCCACTTTAAAATGGATTATTTGGGGATTTCAGCAGTGGTTTAAGACTTTATGGCCTTTGTGTAATACCGCGTGTGTATGTTCTCCCCTACCCGACGTAAGTGGATCTGTACCCAGGGAGGTCTAGATGTGCAACGGGGTTCATTTCCTCCACCCCAGTGTCACTGGAATTTTCAAAATAGAGCCAGGATCGTTCCCCATGAGGATCCTAGCCCAGGCAGTGCAGGAGCAAAGACACTGCAGGAACCACATGACTTGACTGCATGTGACCCACAGGTGCTGGCCTGGGTGCCTAGCCTACACCAGCCCTGGGCAAACTGGGGAACAGGGCATGGTCCTTGCTAGACGGGGTGGTACAGAGATGCTGGAGGGTACCAGGAGAAGGGCTGGTGTGCCACGCAATCAGGGAGGACTTCTCGTGGAGGAAGGCCATGAAGGTCTACCCGCAGGATGGACAGCAGACTGGAAGTACAAGCAGCCAGGCTGGAAAAGAACGTACAGACCAGAGGAGGAGAGCCTGCAGCACTGTGGCTTATAAAGGGGAAGCAAGATCCAATAATTGCTCATCATAAAACCAATTACGCTTCCTGCAGTAGGGTGTCAGACAGACGTCTGACATCGTTCTGCTCGTCTGACATCAAAGCGGGGGGGGGGGCTGAAATCTCAAGGTCAGCCCATGACTCAAACGTTCTACATCTAGAAATCTGGGCTTCAAAGTTACCTGCCTAGCCATCTAGACTCAAGCTAGTCTGACTTCTGCAATGTTTTGGGGAAACCAATGAAGAGTTTCTCTGGGTATAACTCAGTGATCACTCTCTGAAGAAATCTGAGGTCTATCTTAGCAGGTATGCAAAGCTCGCTGAAGGGATTGATCACAGATTCACAGTCAATCATCAAGTAAAATGTCCTGATCTTATGTGAAGATTGCATGTATCTTAAATGATGATTACCAACAGTGGGTACGGGCAAGAGTTGTTCTCACAAGAGAAGTATCTCCCTTTTTTTCCCTGATGTTATTTCTTTTGAGATAAATACCCACTCAGGGAATCATCCCAGATCTTTTCATCATTTTTGCATCGGTAAAGGGGGGGATTTTCTGTCTGATTTTGAACCCGAAAATTAACTGAAATCAGCATTCTGATAGGACAATTCAGAGAGTCCAAGTTTGACTCTAGGACATGGGAAAAAACAAGCAAACGTCAGCAGCATCTAGAAGCAGAGATGCCGTGCAGCGGGAGCATCTCCTCCGCCCAGGCCGGAGGCGCCGTGGGAAGGAGAGGTCCAGCTCTGCAGGTCAGGGAGAAAGGACAGAACCACAGCTGTTTCCAACTTGGGCCACGTGCAGAAAGGGAGAGACATCCAAGAAGGAGGTCTTCAACAGTGTGAGCAATTCGAGCCTATACCAGGCAGGTGGGCTCTGCCCGGGTGCCCCGCATCCTCGTGAGGACGCCCGGGACAGCCGTCCTGGCCAGGGCCCCATGAAGCCGCTGGCCCGACCGCCAGGCCACGAGCTCCCACTCCGGAAGCGCAGTGCACACACCTCTGTCAGCTGTGCCTTCGACAGCGCCCTCCTGACACGGAAGATGAATAGGTGGGGACGCTGGACTGTGAAGCCCCCAGGTCTGAGTTCTTTCTCATTATCCCCTCCATTTTTCCATCAAGGTGCTCCCTGCGGCTCGTAGTGAAGTCCACAGAACAGGCTGCCCTTCGCCCACCCTGACTGTGATCCAGCGAGGTGTCATCAATGAGACACTCAGACCTATCTCCCCCAAGAACAGGACGCAGGGAGGGCTTTTTAAAGGTCTTCCAGACGTACAAATTCCCCGAGAAACAGAAACCCAGACCACAGAGCAGCCTCAGAGGTCCGCTCAAATACTTTAATCTTGCTAGTTTAGGGTTGTGTTTGCAGAACGCCAAGTGGAGATGGAGGCCCCAGAGTGTGGGTGACCAGCTCATCCCAGGAGGCCTCGGCCTCCCCCAGTGTTGGCACCGTCAGTCTTGCGTCCTGGGCTAAGCAGTGTGGCCAGCTGCCCGACCGGCCCCAAACCCCAAGCAGCTTCCTTAGGTTGGCTGAGCCACCTGTTACCTAAAGTGGGCTATAGTTCAACTTACTCAAAAACAGCATCTTGAGAAAGAGGCACCAAGTGACCTGGGTTTCCCCAGACCACGAGGCATGCGGTGGGCCTCACCTTTCTGTGTGACTAAGGGATCCCGCCCAGCGGCCCCGACCCCGGGATGGGCTTCTCCTCACTAGTGTCAGCCTCCGTTTTGGAGGTGCTGGCTAAGCCTCTGAAGTGAACACACGATCCTCAGACTTCCCACCCAAAGGACTCTTCTTCCAGATTTCCAGAGTGGACGCCATCCAGCCAGTTGCTTGGTGTCCACTGTGAGATGCCCCCCACCCCAAAGGAACGCTGCAGACTACGGATGTGTGCCCCAAAGGACAGGCTCCAGCTTGTGTTTAAAAGGCAGGACGGCCCCCAGGCCCAGGGTGGGGCTGTGCACCCTCTCGGCCGCCCCTCAACGGGCCAGGGCCTCTCCTCGGCTACCCTGCTGCCCCCACCACACCGGCGATGGCCAGTGTGGCGACCACCCATCCTGAGGAACAGCCAGGGCTGAGTGCGGGAGAGGTGGGGACCCGTCCGCCGGAGGCCGGCCCTGCTGGCGGCCCCTGAGCCCCCGGGGACCAGCTGAAGCGGATGAGTTGCGCACAGTGAGCACATCCGGGGTCGGGAGGCACCACCACCACCAACGTTCAGGAAACTTTCTCAGTCTGGGTTACGGGGGTCAGTCTTTTCCCTCTTTCCTCCTGGTTCCCAGAGAGACCATCACTTCCTGTGATCTGGTCATGCACGGGCCACTCCATCCCAGGCTTACAGACAGACGTTCGCTCCTCCGTGAGAAAAATGTGTAAGGTTTCCAACAGCAGGAAACATGGCTGGGGTGAGAGGCTTCCTTCCACAACTTCCCTCTGGCGCGGGGAAAGCCTGCACTCTACAGACGACGGAGCGAGGCCAGGCTGAGTTGTCACAGCGACCGAGGACGGCTGGTCTCATTCATCTGTGCGCTTGGGGCTCAGGAGGAACCACAGACCCTGCTGGGGATGATGCCACCAAACTGGGAAGAATGAAGCCTTGGAAGAAGATGGGGCTGGGAAAGGGTGGGAAGGAAGGAAGAGGGATTGGAAGCAAGGAGCCCAGTGGGAAGTGACATCCTGGGGCTACCACCCAGCAGAGCTCCCTGGCCTGTAGAAGTGAGTTCTGAGACAGGCGGGCTGTCCTCGGAGACCAACTTCGGGGAGCATCCCTGGCAGCCGACCCATCCCAAGCACACGGCGAGCTTGCCAGCCTCACGCCAACTCCATCGCATGCTGCGGTGCCGGGTCCCCCAGCTCATGCCCGGCAGCCTGCTTCCGAAGCCGCCGTTTCAAAGCACGTGGCCCTCCGCTGGGAGCCCGGGAGCCCGGCCTGCAGCCGGGGCCACACACCGATGGTCTGGGTTGTGAAGAGGCTGCTTTCTGCCACAGCAAAGTGCACAAAGCTTATGCTAGGGCTTGAAACTTGGGGTTCGTGTCTGAAGGATGACTGTTTACATAAACATGTCCATGGACACCTGTGTAATAAGGAAACCGTACTGGTTTCTCAAGGATCACAACTCAACTCTTCTGGGAGATCTTCTTTACTTTAAACGTATCCAATGGAGACATTTAAAAACTTCCAAGTTTTTTTTTTTTTTTTTTATGTGTGGCAAATTTAGGAAACGGTCCATCTCCTGCTTCCACAGTGTCCAAAGTAAGCTAAAGCCGGAGTCTGTTGCTGCTCCAGCATCTTTTCCAAGCAAAGGTCTCAGGAGATCTGCAGTGCCCGGGGGCTGCAGGAGCCAAGGCATCGATCTGGCAGGAGTGGGAAAGGGAGAGGCTTGCGGGGGCGGCACGCTCTGTACCTGTCCCGATACACTCTTGGCCTGGCCTGTCGGTCTGTCCAGGAGCACTGGCTGGGGCGCTCAGCCGGGAAATCTAATTCAGCTAATGAACACTGGAGGCATCTGGATCAGCCCCACGAACCGTGCCCTCCAATACTGGCCACACTCCAGTGGCCGATACTCCCAGGCAATCTCAACTTTGAACGAAATGACTAAGGGCCCTCGCCATGCCAGCCTATTTCCCTCTGAACTTGATTCGATCTCTTACTCTGCCCTGTGTGCAAGAACTGGGCCCAGCTCCCTGGGTTCAGCACGATCCCCAAGCTGAAGGTGGCTGGTGGTGGAGTCTGGGTCCAGCCACAGCGGGACTGTGAGCAGCACACACGTGCACAAGAAATTCACGTTTGCGCTCATGACAAGGTCCAAACAGCAACATGCTGGTTTGGAAAGGGGCCGCTGCATGGCTCTGCCTAGTGTCTGTTCCAATCCTACATGGTTCATGCCTTCTCAAGCCCGGCGCTCTCAAACCCCCACCACTCACCCCATTATAGAAGCATTGTTGTTAGACTCCCATCCTCAGAAAAGCACGCCAGGTTCCTTTTTGGTAAATACATTACCTAGTCATCGAAAGTTAGTGGTAGGTAGCACAGCTGGCCCAGTTACTCCACTACTGAGAAACACTTAGTCTTTGTGGAACACTCTATCTACAAATATCAGATTATTTAGCCAGATTCTTTCCCTTCGCTCCCTGGAGAGACATGAGCTGTAGGCTATGCTATTTCAGATCAGCGCAGATGGCCATTAACAGTGATGACCAACAGTAATGAAACCCAAAGCCACCAATCTGGGCAGATTTCCCCAATAATTAAGCACTCACAACCAACGCACCCTCGTGGGGTTCCAGCCATAACACAGCCTGGAGACCATCAAGAAAGTGGGCGTCACAGGGCAATCAGTCTAACTGATATCATTGGGTTCTACCATCTTTTGAAATTTCCTGGACTAAAATAATTGGAACATTCTTCATGGTATAGAATTTTAAGGCTTGAATTTACAACACATTTGTATGCTCCCGAATTTGTACTAAGATAAGTCTGGACTCTGCCCATGGGCATCCCTTTGACGTGTCTTCCCATTTTGAGCCAAAGAATGCCAGACTAACTCCGAGGTTAGGGATCTGTAGCTCTCTATCAACTTGGAAGAGAACACATACCTGGAACTCACTTCTCCAAACTTCCATCCAAAGCTTGGTTGTGGAAATAAAGTCAAAGGAGGATTACAGTGAAGGCCATACCATGTCTCCGTGCTCTAGTAATTAAAATCCATCCCTACATTACACCACTCCTTTAGGGAGGGGTATACCTGCATCAATAAGAGACTGTCATTCATTGAATAGCACTTTAAAATGATATTGGCTCTTGCCTGCTATATAATTATATAGCAAAGCCCTGCTGTGCTCCTTTTGTGTACTCAAACAACAGCCATGCATACGTGTGTGCGTGTGTGTGTGTGTAAAGGAACTGGCAAGCACTGAGGGGCATCACAAGAAGAAGCCCATGTGGGAGAATTTTCGAAGAACTGACTGTGATTCTATTAATTGAGAGGCTGGGATGGGAAGTAAGTGGCATTACCCCTCCTATGGGAACTTTCTGGGACATACTGATGTCACACCTTTTCCCCTTGGCAAGAAGCAGCAGACGTCTCTCCGATCAAGCCTGGGCTTACCAGGCGAGTGTAAGGTGGCCCGAAATGCTCATCAGTTGGACCCCATTTTTTCCTGGTCAGTGAGTCCTAGCAAGAAGAGTATTTTGATTACACTTCTCTCTCTAAACAACCTCTCTCTAAACAACACAAAGCAATGGGGTCAATAATCCGACCCATGTTCCCTGACGTGGTTTTAAGAGGATGTGAGCCAGCAAGAGGGCAGCTGATGGGGCAGGGCTGGGGAGAGAACCCAGCAGAGAGCCAGCACTGCTTTGGCGTCCTGATGGAGGCTGTCAGTGGCTGCAGATGACGTGGGAACATCCACAGGCAGGCCTCCTGGAGAAGCAACCTGACTCTATTCCCAAGTCAGCCAAAATAAACCAAGCACAGAGAAGTTTTCTCAGTACACTGTAGAACTGACATCTCAGAAGTCTACTTCCTGGTAAAGCATGGGAGGCGTTCCCATCAACATCAGAAACAAGTCAGGGATGCCCAATGAAACACTTGTGTTGTAACACGGTTCTGAAGGGGAAGGCCATCGCTGCAGGACGCAGAGAAGAAGGGCAATTCGCCCCAGGAAGCAAATGAAACAGTAACGATACCACTTGTTACCTATTATATTGGAAAATGATAGATACGTTACTCTGAAGGTGAATGCTCATGGGAATGAAGGTGTAAGCCCTCTGGCATGTTGCCAGCGGATAAAAACCGATACACTCTTTTCAGGAATCCGGCAAATATATCCAAAGCCATGAGCACACAAGCACTCTTCCAACTCCAGAAGCGACTGCTAGGAATCAGTCCCAGGGAAATGGAGGAGGGCACAGGGATGTCAACAGAGGACACTGATTGGTGACTTAAAACATTAAAAATAATTCAAAGTAAATTTATTTGAGAAACGTCCATTTTGGAGACACTGTTACACCAATCAGGGCATATCTGCACGATGAGTGTTACATAACCATTAACAATGGCGGCGCACAAGCGTATTCTTGGGCACGGGCAGGTGCACGTGACCTGTCATCATCTAGGGAAGTGGGCCCAGACAGCGAGCACGGGCTGACCCCGTGCTCATGCGAGGAAAAAGCACCGACTCTCAGAAATGGCTGGGAGCACACACCCCAAAATGCTATCAGTCCTGTTCCACAGGTGGTCCTGTGGAACATTTTAATTTTAAAATGTTAAAAATTTTAAAATTTTAAATTTAATTTAAGATTTTAATTTTCTTCAATATCCTTATGTGTAACTTTTTATTCATAACTGTAATTTTTAAAGTACTTAAACACCTTTAAGTTAAAAGCTTACCACAGTGATACAATCAGATGAGCAGCTAACACTATATATTCTAATCTATACCTTTATGTACATCAAGACCAATAAATATCAAGCAAGATCCATGGAATGTGTTGTTAGAGAACTGTCATTAACACCCCATTTTCAGATTTTACTTCCTAAGACAACTCACGATGGGTACAATGTCTGCATTTTCCCCCAAAATAAAATTAATTCCGCTCTTAAATCTACCTTCTATAAATCACCAATATATCTCATTTTATTAACACATGCAGAGAAACTTCTCTTACCTTACAAACGATTTGTGTTCTTATCTGACAATAAAAGCTGAGTCACCAACTGCTTTTAACTTTCCTGTTTTTCTCAGCTGCTCAGAGCGGAGTCCTGGGTTCTGATGTAATTGTTCAGATTTTGTTCTAGATTCTCAGGTATATGCTCACTTTCTCTTTCTTTTGCTACCTGCTCTTGTCTTTTTACTTTCATTGAAAATTTTACTTCATCTGTTCCCTTTCTTGTAAGTCCTTGCAGAATTAGAGAACCAGAAATGGGTGTCAGGGAGGGGAAGGGAGAGACACGTGGTCTGGCGGAGAGTGAGGGGCGTATGATTTATCTTATGATGGAGGAGACCCAAGACTACTTTAACTTCAGAGACGAGAGGCCTGATGCTGTTAGGACCCCCACCCCCGCCACACACAGCATGGGAGCTGAGCTCCGGGCCTGTCACCTGTGTAAGGGGCCACACTCACATGTAAACTTGGGTGGTACGTCAGCACGCCATTGTCACACAGGGTGACGTATTTCTTTTTCCACTCCTTGTTCAGTGATTTGCCGCTCCGCTTCAGCAGCATGCCCTAGGAGGGAAAAGGAGCCACATATTCATTCGTAAATACAAATTATAAAGCCTGCCGTAAGTTTTCTTAAAAAGTAGGCACATAGGTAATTCAAGAAATTTTAAACGTTCATTTTTCTCTTGTCATTGTAAAATGGAAATCACACTTATTTTTAGCTTGGTAATTCGGCTTTTCTCTTCTATTTTATGCGTAACGTGTATGTTCAACCAATTTCCGTGTGTGTGTGTTTAGACTGAACGATGTGCTGTTGGTTCGACAAATGCAATACACCAGCCTCCATGACGCGCCACGTACCTTTCCTTTAACTGAGCAAGCACCTGGAACTAAAGGTATGACGCTTTAATAAAGGAAACCTAAATTTCCTTTTCTAAAAACCACTCATTAACTGAATACTGAAACTCCTGGTATTTACAAATAAGAGCATTTTGCTTTACAGTTTTTCATTCCGGATTTTTAATTTATTAAACGTGAAATTCCATTTGTAAATTTAGTAACAGCATCTAATAGACAAATCGTGGATAATGTAATCCATCTTTAATGGAACCGTATTAGGGCTTCTTGAAAACCATTCAGCATTTGAAGCCAGCATGCTTGAGCATGTTGGACCCAGGCTTCCCTTGACGACTGATGGGAGCTTACTCCTGCTTGAACTACTCATTCCCAGCAAACCTCCCACATCGCCTCCAGGCTTTCCTGGGGTGGAAACCCATGGCCAGCATTGAGCTCAGCCTTGACTTGGGGTTTTCCTTCCCTGGAGGGTGGGGGGAGGCTCCACGCCCTCAGGAAACAAGGGAAAGCAAAGCGTCTCCTGGCTTGTTCTTGTTCTTCCTCTCACTGCCCGTTTAGAAACTCACAGGATGGTAAGGATGACTGAGAAGGCACAAGAAGAATGCATGCTAGTTAGTGCACCCGGGCCGAGGCCGAGCTAAGTTCTGAGTGTGAGAAAGAGTGTTACAAAAGCAGAGGTGCCCATGTGTGTCCTCGTGAACTTGTACAGCTTCGTCCGAACTCCTAATTCTGCTGTCCCCCAGGAACCACAACACGAGGTAAGAGAAAGGAAGCACTTTTGGGATAATTAGGTTCAAGTTCCAAATACCATGACAATACTGCTTTCTACACCAATTTTCACGAATATAATGGATGACGAGCCAGCTGGGAAGCCTGACTCAACCCCTGAAAAGTTTCTGGGGGAAAATATTTCTAAGGTTGAAGAAACTCACAAGTGAACCTTTGGAAGGTCATCCCTTTGCATGTTCTTATTACATGAAGAAAACACACGGCCATCACTCAACATACCTTGATTTCTTAGAACCTAAGAAAAAACAATCTAAACCAAATATGGCACGGAGACCAACAGAGTCAGGCAGGCCCAGAGGAAAATGCTGGTTACAAACCCAGGTGATTTGAGGTCCCCCTGCAGAGTAAGAACTAGGGAGAGGGGCTGTCACTGCTGGTGATTCAACAGTAAATAAATAAGTGATCATTTAAAATCGTAACATTTCCCTCTCTGGCAGATTTCTAAGATTTTTAAACTTAGCTTAACAAAACTTCACAGATGTTCTCCTGTGGGCTCATTTTCCACCATCCATTTCAGATGGAATTCCAACAATATCAGGGGCCAGGGGTCACCTCGGTGTCACCGGTAGCTGAGAGCTGCTCCAGGCCTCAGAAAGCTTTGTCCGTCTGCACTCAGACAAAAATGCAGGCTGCACCCTCACCCAGCCCCGGGGCTCCATGCAGATGGCCCTACACAGCTCCTGGCTAGACTGTGGGTACTTTCACGAGCAAATCCCATATGCACAATTATCCTCTCCCCAGTGGGGGCTGTCAGGACTCACTCCTAAGGAGATAGAGGGAAACAGTCCAACCAGGAGGCAACGAGAGGAGATGACATTGTCGGGGAACTAAAATAGGCTGACTTATCTTGGTGCTGGGAAAACTGAATGTCCAAATCTTGTCAATCTTAAATAAAGTCTATGGTTCACCTTGCAGGATAATCTCTGATTATGATTCAAATGCTGTACAAGTCAGCAGGGCTGAAGAACACCCCGGCGTCCTAGGAGCCATGCCTCTGCTCTCTGGCCCAGGTCCCCGCTGGGTTCATTACCCAACCACCCAAGATTTCTGTGCCGATGGAGCCGCTCGGCTGCCCTGCTCCCCGCCTTGGCGCGGCACCCAAGTTAGGGCCCGCCAGCTGCACCCGCCGCTCCGTGACTGATAAAAGAGCCCATATCCTCAGAGGCATCGTGAAGAGACGCATGAGCCCCAATGAGAAGCCGAAGCAGCCACGAGGTGAAGTTCTGTAATCAGACGCTCAATCAGATGACAAATGACAAGACTCAGCAAACAGCTTCTGCGGATTAAAAACGTGTTCTCTTTTAGTTTCTTTTTCTTTTTTTGCTGAAGTTCATTCCAAACACTGATTTTTTTTCAGAGTGTTTGTACCAAGTGAGAACCAGGGGGTTTGAGAGTCTAAAAAGAACCCAGGGGATGCCTGGGTGGCTCAATCGGTTAAGCGTCTGCCTTCAGCTCAGGTCACGACCCCAGGGTCCTGGGATCGAGTCCCGCGTCCAGCTCCCTGCTCAGTGGGTGTCTGCTTCTCCCTCTGCTTCTGCCTCTCTCTCTGTCTCTCATGAATAAATAAATAAAATCTTAAAAAAAAAAATAAAAAGACCCCAGAGCTTAAACCACTCAGTCCCGACTCTGCTAGACTAGCATTTTTTCACGATTCGTGCCCAGAGTCACCTAGTCCTGCCTGGGCAGCCATATGCCAGGGAGCCCTTGGGTCTGGACAGCTGGAGCTGCGGGAGCAGTGGTCTGCTGCTGCCAGAGGGGTGAGGATGAGCCTGGGTCGTAATTCTGGAGCCACACGGAGAGAGGAGGCCCCCTCTGATGTGCCCTCATTGGGAGGAACCGAGGAGCTACCGCAAAGCCCCAGTGAGACATCCCACCACGTGGTTACATATCAGGAGCCCCTTCTTAGTCCCAGACTCTTCCAGAAGTACAAGGTCCCAACTGCTCTGCCACGGTGGGGCCCCCCTCTGAACAGAGCCCCCCAACATGCTCAAGAAGGAGAGAAAACCCACTGTGCCCTTTGGGACAGACTTCTATCGGTGCCATGAGAAGCCTAGCGTCCTGGCAGCCCCTCGGACTTCATCGACGATGCTTCTGCCATCCCGAACGCACACATTGTCTACTTAAGGACCAAGAAAATGGAAAATCTGGAAACAGCTCATTTTCAACTTTTAAAGGCCATGAAGTCATGGTCCCACTTGCCAGAGGATGAGAGAGGCCGGAAGGCTCCCTGCCAGAGACACACATGGGCGGGCAGTTCCTGTCAGCGGGTGCAAATGGGCGTCATGATCCTAAGTCTCTTTGATTCTGTGTTACCCAGGGCGAAACTGTGAGGGTGGATGTCACAACGCATACTTGGTCTATCTTTCAGATACCACTTCTGTACACACGAAAACAATCTCTCGCTTCAGACCGCTTCTCACTGACCAGCTACCACAGTGTGGACATCACTGTGGTTAGGGTTTTATTTAACTCATAAGTGGCTTATGCATCTATTTTTTAAAAATTTTCCGTCTCAAAACAGTATTGGGCTCACTGCTCTAAGAGCCTTACAACTATTAACCCACAGAGAGCTCACAACCCAACGTAAGCAGTTACTATGATTATCCCCATTTTGCAGGTGAGGCCACTGAGGCACCGAGAGTTTACGTAACTTCCCCCACACAGCCAGCACGGCAGCTGGTCCCCAGGGATGGCTCCCCGTGCACCCCGCCTCTAGGGATTCGTGCCCCCATAGAAATCATCGCACGCGGACCTGGAGATGCCTCTGGCTCACTTGAACCAACAGAAGCAGTGGAAGGGATGCTATCTACATGGAGTTTAAATGTTAGATTTGGCAGCTTCTGTGCTTTGGGGAGGTCTGAGCGAGAAGCCATGCTGTGCTCTGTCTGTGGTCCTGAGCCACCGAAGCACGAGAAACAGTGACTGTTTTCTGAAATCACTAAGTAGATTAAGTAGATAGATCCTCAAGGCAGTGACAGATAAGAAACTCAGAATTAGCACCCTATGCTGCAGTAATAAAATCCACAGACACGTGCCACTGGCTTGGCACCAGGCAGCTGGCTGAGGCTGCAGGACCTGAACAGCTGTTGACGGAGCCAAGAAGGACAGGGAGGAAGACGCTACCTGGGTTTGGACAAACGGCGCCCCAGCGGGGCAGGGGCAGAGCCATCAGCTGACCTGCTGTCTGCGGGAACGTGAGGCACAGTCGGCTGGCCCGGGGAGCCCGGGAGAGGAGATTTCCGAGCAGAACGCTCACCGTGCTACTGGCTCTTAAGGGGTGGGGGGGGGGGGGGGTGGGGGGGAATCAGGGATGTTCAGCTTTTCAGCAGAATTAGAGAAAATATTCCCAATTTAAACACCAACATAAGAAAAATCGTTTCTCATTCCCAGCTTCTCCTGCCAGCAGAAAACTCAGGGTAAGAACTGGCCTCAGAACAAAGATCCAATCCAGGGGATGCCAGGAGATGTGATCTCAGAATGAGGACCCAGCAAGGTTGCAGCAGTTGGACCCTTGTCTTGAGAACTCAAAGATTTAAGGCACGGCCTCAGGGACCCTTCCAATTAGAGAGCATGTGTGGACCAGAGACAAGGACCTGTGGGTTGGCTTTTGTCTAATGGAATAAATTACTATTTGATACAAAGGACACCCACAAGGGTTTTAAAGGAATTGTATTCTGTTGGACTAAAAGGCGCAGCGCAAGTCTAAAATGGAAAGAGACCTCTGACCCTCAAACTAAGACCAGCAGGAAGCAGGCTGAGAGAGCCACACAGCTGCAAAACCAGGCCATTTCTTAGGGAAAAGGAAGGTCGGCTGAGACAGCAGAGCCCCGGGCCCAGGAGGGTGTCCTGGGGAGAGAACACCCCCTCCCCGCCCTGTGCCCCGAGCAGGGTGATTAGCAACATGTGCCTGGCTGGGTTCGGAGCTGCTATGGACTAGACTAGTAACTGCTACAGGCTGTGCACTCCCCTTTCCGGCTGAAGGGTTCTGTCCCGTGTGTGTGCATGTGTGTGTGTCAGGTGACTCGTCTCTGGAGTCCCCTGGTCTTCAGATGGCAAGGATCACATCCAAGGAGGCTCATCCACATGCACCTGATGCAGATGACAATCCCGGGCTTCCAAAGCCTGAGCTGGATGCCACCACGGGATGACGCTTTGAGAATCCAAGGGCAGGGGGAGGGTGCTTTGCATGTGCGAGGGCAGACTGAAGTAGCTAGTCTCCAAAGATTACCCTCAAAAAAAATCTGCTCCTATGTGGTCCCTGGGGGCCTTCTGAACCCCTTTAGCCCACAGAATGTGGTGGAGACGAGGCTGGGCCCGCTCTAGCTAAGGTGAAAGTCCAACAGCTCCTGTTTTTCTGCCCCTAGGAGCCCTCAGTGGCCTCATGAGGATTCCGACTCTCCTACTGGGGAGACTGTGAAGAGGGAGACCCCAAGGCTACATGGAGGACAGCCCCGGTGCCAGCTACGGGATGGCCGCTGAGCTGCTGGCTCGACACCCAGGAGTCTGAGCCACGTCTGTCAAGGCACTAAAGGCAGGACTGAAGGAAGGATCCTGGCTGTCCCAGCCCTGGAAGGCTTCTGTGGGGCAGAGATGTCTCCATGATGCCTGGCCGAAATGCCTGACCCTCGGACTCATGAGAAATAAAATGGGATGGTTTTAAATCACTGTGATTGGGGGTAATTACCAGCAACAGGTAACCAGCGCAGCAGGACGAGCCAGGGGTGACGGGTCTATACCCGTGAATCACTTTGCCCTCCAGACCAATTTTAAAGCTTTGAGATCTTTTACTTGTTTGCACAGTAAGAAACAGAAGGGCTCGGCGCCTGGGTGGCTCAGTTGGTTAAGCGACTGCCTTCAGCTCAGGTCATGATCCCAGGGTCCTGGGATCGAGTCCCGCATCGGGCTCCCTGCTCTGCGGGGAGCCTGCTTCTCCCTCTCCCACTCCCCCTGCTTGTGTTCCCTCTCTCGCCGTGTCTCTCTCTGTCAAATAAATAAATAAAATCTTTAAAAAAAAAAGAAACAGAAGGGCTTTGTGACCTCTCCTATGTTCCTCTGATCTTACTTGGAAATGGCACATGTTGATCTAATTGCTACCACCTAGTTAATTTACTGGTGCATCAGAAAGACTGCGATTTTAATGATCTACAACCAGAAGAACAGGATTTCAAGCAGGCACTTCCTGCTTTTTTTGCTCAAGGAACTTTTCCTGTGGTGGAGCAAAGGGGAGAGTTGTCTTTTGGCTGCAATCTCTTTATTAGTCGTGTGTATTCTCTGCTGAGTCCCAAGAGGTCACAGAAAGCCAAAAGCAATGTTAAGTGTACAAGCTTTAAATAACTCACAAAGTTAATGTAACGAATGTAAGTGCTATCTGAAATTCATCACTCAGTGCTTGCTGCAGCCCCAAGCTGTGATAAAACACCACTCATAAATTTCTATTAAAACTCTGCTCGATAGCAATTATTTACCAACAAAGATTTACTGACTGCATTAGAGACTGGGGGTCTTAACCAGGCCAATCAGTCTTTGTTTTGAGTTTGAGGGACCGAGCGGCAGTGTTGTCTGCCAGCACGGAGTTCATCGCGACCCAGGGGGACATTTAATGGCCACAGTCCTCTGTAGCGAGGGGGTACCAGCCAGCGGCGGCAGGCTGCTCCACGTGACGATCAGACCACCTTTGCTCCCGAGGGAGCATCTCTCATCGGCTCGGACAGTGGCCCGAGGCCGTGCGCGCACGGGACTGAACGTACCCTGCTGCACTGGAGTTTAAAAACAAGTTTTTCCATGGCTTAAACACATCCACACAAGCTCAGCGAGGTTCAGTGTCTCTATACTTCTAAAAAAAAAAAGCGATGTTTGAGTACTTCTTTGGTTCTGTAATAAACACCTGTTACGGTTCCTCCGTGTTTTATGATTCACGGTCTTCATAGTTTGGAACAGATTCTCATTACAGCAGTTAAAGTATCCAGGTATTTCTAAAACATTGTGGAGAAATGGTGGCATCTTTAACAGAGATCCAAAGAGTATGAACTCCGATCAGTCTTCACATTTGTGTTTATTACTTTTATTCTAATCAAGATTTTTCCTGTGACATGTATTAAAACTTGTGGTTTACTTAAAAAAAAAAAAAAAACAAAGAGGGGCGCCTGGCTGGCTCAGTTGGTAGAGCATGCAACTCTTGATCTTGGGGTCGTGAGATCGAGCCCCACGTTGGGTATGGAGCTGACAAAAACAAAACAAAACAACAACGAACCCCCCCCCCCAAAAAAAACACAAAAAAACACCTAGAAAAGCATGTTTATGTGGGTGGAAGGTGACAGAAGCTCATCATTAGAAATTGGGGAATGCGGGGGCGCCTGGGTGGCTCAGTTGGTTAAGCGACTGCCTTCGGCTCAGGTCATGATCCTGGAGTCCCGGGATCGAGTCCCGCATCGGGCTCCCTGCTCGGCGGGGAGTCTGCTTCTCCCTCTGACCCTCCTCCCTCTCGTGCTCTCTGTCTCTCATTCTCTCTCTCTCAAATAAATAAATAAAATCTTAAAAAAAAAAAAAAAAAGAAATTGGGGAATGCGAAGGGGTGGTACCAGGAGCAGGGACAGTCTTTTCCCATGTCACAGTCTCCCTGTTGTCCCTCCTAATGTCCTGCTCTTCCAGAACGAAAACTACCCGTCCTGCCCCAGCTCTCCCCTCACGCTAAGCTCTCCCTTGCGAACAACAAATGCACACTTCCCAGGAGCGCACCTGGACTCGCGTGAGTGGCAAGGGACACACTGCAACACCTCTTGTGGGGGTCAAGTCTGCACAGGCCTTGCCCCCACGGCCCTCCATCGCTGACACACGATGTCCCGTCCAGTGCACTTGAATATGGACCGTTGGTGCTGGGAATCCCACAGGACTGGGGCTGGCCAAGCCTGGCCTAGGGGCCAAATCTAACCTTCTGCCTCTTGTAAATAAGGTCTACTGAGAACGCAGCTACTCTCACTCGTAAGCATTGCCGCCTTCACCCTGCACTGGCTGAGCTCAGGAGTTGCAGGGAAGCCCAAAGTACTTGCTACGGGGCCCTTTACAGAAAGTGGGTGTGGAGCCCAGCTCCAGGAGAGGAAACTGTGCAAAAGCAGCCCAGCAGCCATCAATTTTATTTAAAAGTGCAAATTCTATTCTATCTCCCTGGAATGCCCTGCTCGAATCGTCCCCTTCCTCCCTGCCATCCTGGTGAACACCCCTACCCTTCAGCCCTGAGCAGCAGGGCTGTGGGCTCCAGGCTTCCATAACCTCTCCTGAAACAAGCATCATCCAGACCTTTAGATACTGGCTGTTGGGGGTGGAATTATGTCCTCCTCAAATTCGAATGTGGAAATCCTGGCCCCCATGCTTCACGATAGGACTGCATGTGCAGACAGGTCTTTAAAGAGGTGAGTAAGGTTAAGTGGGGCCGTGAGACGGGCCCTCTTCCAATCTGACTGGTGTCCTTGTGAGAAGAGGGAGTGAGGACACAGACAGGCACAGAGACAAGGCCATGGGGAGACAAAGAGAAGGCACCATCCCCACACCAAGGAGACAGGCCTCTGAGGAAAACCACCCCGAGGACACCTTGATCTCGGATTCTGGTCTCCAGAACTGTGAGGAAATAAAGTCGTTGTCGGAGGCACCAGGTCCTCGGCACCTTGTCTTGGCAGCCCCAGCGGATGAACGCGGTGGCGTGTGAACGTGCGCCTAGGCTGGGAGCTGCTGCAGGGCTGAGAAGCTCTCTTCCCCGCCAGCATACCCCACAGCAGAGGGCACAGTGCCCCACGGGCCCCTGGTCACACCTGTCCTTGCAGCGGTCACCTCCCTACTCAGGGAGTCTCACTTTTCAGTCCCAACTGGATGTCCTTCCCTGAGGGTCTATCAGGCACCTCGAACGCCCAGTCCCCAAGGGGACACATGGGTCATCTCCATCCGGGACTGGGAATTCTGTGGGGGGTGGGGGGCTGGGCTGTCCAGGCTGGCTTGGGCTCCCAGATTCCCTTATCAGTACCTGGTGCATGGTTAGTCCTGATAATAATTACCCTAATGTAGAGCCATTCCTCGTTCTAAAATATCTCCAAATATGCAAGCGCTCCATCAAAAACCTAAAACCAAAATTAAAACATGGGGAAGGAGGGGCACCTGGGTGGCTCAGTTGTTAAACATCTGCCTTTGGCTCAGGTCATGATCCCAGGTCCTGGGATCAAGTCCCATATCGGGCTCCCTGCTCGGCGGGGAGCCTGCTGCTCCCCCTACTTGTGCTCTATCAAAGAAATAAATGAAATTAAAAAAAAAAACCCAAAAAACAAAAGCCATGGGGAAGGAGTAGCATCTTGCCACTCAATTAAAATGCCATCGAGTCAAATCTGGATGAGCGAATCCCATGTTACAGGGTTTAAGAGAAAAAAAAACCAAGTGTGACAAAAATGACCAAGACTACAGACACACCGTGGGTCAGAACGGCTTGTCGTTCAAGGTGTAAAAAACGCTCTTAAGTGTAAGCAGTAAATCAATAACATAATCATTCACTGTGCGCGAGGAAATAATAATCCCAATTAACTGGTTTCCCCAGCTCCTCCTCAAATGGAAAACTTGCGGCAAATTCACCAACGTGATGCTTGGATGTAAGCTTTGGCAGAAGAGGCCGGACCAATTTGAGCTCAGCACATGTGAGCTCGGCCACAATTATACCGTCTTAACTTTCTTCCCAGTTTAAAGTGTTTTCATAGAAACAACAGGGAGCCCCCCCCCCCCCCCCCCCCCCCCAGCTTAACTGAATTCTTTTTTTTTTTTTAAGTAATATTTGTCTCCCTCTCCCTCCTCCAGAGGATCTATTATACCGCAAATGGAGGCTTTTCTCCCAGCTTGTTCTGTGCCGGGAGGGAGTGGGGGAGGGGGCCGAGGAGCCGATTCTGGATCTTTCCCCGGCTCCCTCGTGGCCCCCTCCCCTCTCTGGTTAGTAATATTTCTGTTATTCTGCCAGGCTGTAGGGTACAAAGGGTTACACTTTAATTGAGCTGTCAGCATCTCCGACAATCCTAGAAAGCCCCGATTATGCACGGCAGGGTTAGTGCCACAGTTGCTATTGTGGATGCCCTATTTGCGAAACCCAAACCTGCGCCACACACAGGTCAGCTCACCCGCGCGACCTTGCTGTCATTAGCCGCGTCTATTCCTACCTCACTGCTGAGAAAATCACACGGCGCGGGCTTCAAAGCGCCGGCCGGGACTGGATTCGACCAGGAGCTAATCACCCACAAATCCAGCTCAAATGGCAATAATTGGCTAAACCGGTCCCCTCTCCAGAGCTCAGCAGTAATTTGGGATAATAAAGAAAGGAATTATTCAGCTAACTGCCCCGAAATGTATGCTTTGTGACCGACACACTTCACATTTTAATAATGATAGACACAGAATCTGATTTAATACCGTGTCCACAGAGTAACAAGCCCGAGAACAATGATGGCGAAGGGAGAAAAGTTTGTTGGGTTTCTCACCCCTTCTGGCACCGTGTGGGCAGGCAGGAAGGCCACGGAGATTTCCGCTTCCCGTTGGGTCGGCCTGGAATCATTAAGTCCCAACGAGAACTGAATGAATTCTAAACACGCGTGCAGAAAAACCCACCGACGCTGCTCCATGTTGGGCCACTTACAGAGAAACACTTCCTTCGGCCAAAGACAAGCAGAGGACGCCAAGAAAGAAATGTTTGTCCACCCAGACTGACAGATCCCTTCTTGATTTTTCCAGTTAATATTATCTCTTGATCACCTCGTTCTTCTTGCCTTTCATCCTGCCCCTTCTGTCACCGGGTGTTCAGCAGCAGGGGTGACAATATCTGTACTTAACGTCTGCGGGGTGACACCCCTGTAGGAGGCCCCCCGACACGGACCGGGATGCGGGGCTCCTCGGGCTCCTCCTTGGCGGCGACCTCCCCTCCCGCCCGGCCAGCCCTGGGGGCTGGCACACCACCATCTGCAAAGGGCTCCGCGCAGCTGGGAGGGTTCTCCTCTAGCAACACGAAATGAACCTGAACTCAATCGCCTGCCCAGGGAGCCAGCGCGTCCAGGTGTCCAGGCGGTCAGAGTGAGGCTGGGGTCGCAGGGGCCCCATCGCTTCCTGCCAGGGTGGACGGGCATTGCACAAAACCGGGTCCGTGCCCCTGCACAGTGACTCGGGGACGCGGCAGAGAGGAACCCCTGTATAAGCAATAATAAGAAACCTGCAGCTGCTTCTCTGTTCAGGTAAACGATCCCTGAGCCCATCGTCACCGAAAACGCCACACGGGCCCCCGGCAACTGTTCATTAAAGTGCCTCAGAGTGCCAGGCTTGTGTGCTGAAGTTGGATCGAGTAAGAGTCCAACGCTCAGGTAAGCTGTGGAGAAGATTTCACGTCTACAGAAGCTATTTGGGAGTCTTCTGCCTGGGAGACCTGTCTTTCTCCCCCCACCGACACCTGGAAACATGTTCTCCTTGGGAATGCTCCTGTTCTTGCTCCAAGTTTCTCTCCTGTGTTCCTGCCCCTTGCTCGCCTGCTTGACTCTTTAAGGCTGCCACCCTCGGAGCTGGTTTCTCTACCAGTTACACTCTTGCCCTGTAAAATCTTACCACACCGCGGACAGCACTAGCTGGTGCCCCACAGGTAGAGCAATCTCAACCCGCTGACACTTGAGACCAGAGCTCCCCGCCAGCGTGCTCGCTCGTGTGCCTGAGTGCCCCCTGAGCCCAGACCACCTGCCTCACTCTGCCTCCCCACTTCCTCAGCTGGTGCCGCCCCGCCCACTTCCGCGCCCCCTCGCTCTGGGGGGGGGGTGCCCCCTCGCGCCCCACGTGACAACTGCAGATTCCACCCGGGGTCAGTTCTCAGATGTGCTGCTCCAAATGTAAACACTTCCGAAAGCTCAGGAAGAGAAGAGAACTTTTTATGTGGATTACATGTTGATACGAATACATTTTTAGATATACTTGCTGAAATAACAAATTAAAATTCATTTCACTTCTTTTTCCCTCCCTTTCTTAATGTGGCTACCAGAAGAAAACTAAGAGTTGAAACTGGACCGGTGGATCCCGTTCTGTTTGTCTGATGATGCCGTGCAGGCCGTGCCCACTCCTGCCCCGTCTGGCTCCCTAGCTTCTGCTTCACCGGCTGATCAATGGCAGAGACCATTCTTATCTTGCCCATTTGTTTCCTATAACCTGGCAAAGAACAAATGATCCAAAAACGCCTGTCGAATGAATGAACAAAACAGTGGAGTGGTTATAACCACTGCCATGAATGATAAAAGCTTCCAAAAGTTAGTAACTGAGCAGGGCGACAAGACCAGTGAGGAGTGAAACCCAAATCTGATCTGTGTCATCTGGAGGGCTCCAGTCCTATTATTGTAACCACATGCATATGCCCCGTGCTACATGGAAAAACTGATTTGAATGATGTTCAGTCAGAGATCTCAGCAGAGCCCAAATCAACACAAACAGTCTTACTGCACATATTGTAAATGTAAACCGTGACTCTGGATATGGGGGGACATACACAGAGAAACGCTATCCGGGACCTGGTCCTCAGGATTCATCTCTTTGTTACGGAAATGAAGGTATGGGCAGAGGAAGGCAGTTCAAGCCTGGAATAGAGTTTCTACTGGAGAAATCCAGGGAAAGAATGATTACTCACCCTCTCCCTGGTTAGGATAAGAGAAAGGTTGGTGCAAACAGCCAAGTTTCAATTTTAGGCCAGTACTTAAACAGGCATGGCAAACACTTGGCAAATGGGCTCCCTCTTCCCTCCCCTAAACTGACAGCCGACAGCACTGGCCGTGAGAGCCTCGAAGCTGTCTTAGCACAGCCCACCAGCCAGCCTCTACTACACGTGAGAGCCGGACAGAAGATGAGACCCACGGCGGTCCCTGGTCTGCAGAAATAGCCCACGGGCATCTGAGCAGCACAGATCCTTCCTTCCACTGCGACTACTGACCCAAGAACAACAACGATGACCACCACCATCACTGCTACTTAATTTCCTGGAAACTGAATACCATCACACACTCATTTAAAAAAACAATGAGACTGTGCTTCTGGAAAAACAAAGCGGATCTAGTCAGTGTCCTGTTCTGGGGTTGTGTGTGCGTGGAACTATCAGCAAACACGCGGGACAGCAGGGTCCCTGGTGGTCTGAAGACACTACAGTGGTCGTTTCCTTTATTTTCTCTCTTTTAAAAGATTTTATTTTTTTTTGAGAGAGAGAGAGTGTGTGCAAGCATTGGGGAGGGGCAGAGGGAGAGGGAGAATCTCAAGCTGACTCCCTGCTGAGAGAAGAGCCCAACGCAGGGCTCAATCCCAGGGCCCTAAGATCCCGACCTGAGCCGAAATCAAGAGTCGGATACTTAAACTGACTGAGCCACCCAGGCGCCCCACAGTCTGAGCTGAAGGGGGCATCCATGCTCTTGGTCTTTTGCTTGAGTTCAAGCAAAGAACAGGGCAGGGTTCAAAATGGTCCTCCTCCCCCAAAAGGCCCATTTTAAGTTGTGTTATGGCAAAGATGTCAGGTAGAATTATTCTACGATTCCAAAGTCTTCCCAACCATTTTCACTTGAGGAAACGTCAGGTTGCTGGAAACTGTAATAAAATGGATATGGATATACGTGCTTATGAATACAGATATGCATAAAGAAGGTAAAGGGTCATTCGTAGAAGCATTCCCTTGGTGAGTAAGAACCAATGTTCCTACCAGGCCCCCAGCTGCCCACAGGGGACACCAGTGGGTCTTTTTACAGACAACAACTAGCTGGCGTGTGTGATATCTGGAACCAAGGAGAGGGAAGAGAGCCGTCAGCATGCACACCCCAAGCACAGGCAGAGGCTACCCTGCCGATTATACGCAGTGTATGTGGGTGACAGACGTGATGTTGAATGTGGGAGAACTTGGATGAAGTTCTTGTCTACCAAACATCCTCCACGATTGTCTTCTCTGCTCCAACTTAGAGGCCTTGAGAAAGATGGGACTGTTTTGCCATTAACAAGGAACACATTCTCAAATTAAGGAGTAAAATCGAATGGTGCTTAGGACAGCTTATCAATATAAAGAGTCTGGATAAAATTTCTCAGCAGTGGTCAAAAACGTAGCTATGGAAATGTCCACATAAAACAAACGAAACCTTATTTCACTCCCAAGTCCTCAAATGTCAAAATTTAAAATACAGGGGCGCCTGGGTGGCTCAGTTGGTTAAGTGGCTGCCTTCGGCTTGGGTCATGATTCCAGGGTCCTGGGATTGAGCCCCATGTCGGGCTCCCTGCTCAGCGGGGAGTCTGCTTCTCCCTCTGCCTCTGCCTCTCCCCCTGCTTGTGCTCTCTCTCTGTCAAATAAAGAAATAAAATCTAAAAAAAAAAAAAAATTTGAAATATAAAAGAGGATAAAGTCGTGTTCAACAAATCTGATTCATCACATTAAAAAAAATTACTCTATTGGTCCCACTATAGAAGTTGATTGTTAATCAGGACAATTTAATGATGAAACATTGTGTCAGCAAGTTAAAAATGGCCTTGTTGTTTCAATATAAGAATCACTTAGTATATACTATATATAAAGTGTTGTATTTCATGCCCCATTTACTGTAACATATTAGTGGGTTCAGTCATCAAGTAACAATTGTTTCCTTGCGGGGTTCAGATACTGGGGAGGGGGGTCTGCAGTGGGAGAATAGCCCTTGGAGTTGCAGATGGCTGTACGCATATACAGAGATTTGGTACTGTTCCTTTCATAGGCCCATCAACAATATTAAATCATCGCACATCTACATTTTAGCAAACAATACAATCTTTAATGAATACTTTTTTTTTTAAATGCAACTAATTGAAACATTATCTGACATGTTGCTCTTCCTTTAAATTTTTAAGATGATTCAAAAAGACTGGCTAGTGAAGCCTTCCTGCAATTAATTACCTGATTGATTCGCTTCACTATTAAAATGTCAGAAATATTTACTAGAAAAAAACAGATTGCAACAACCACCACCTCTCTGCAAAGCAAAAATGCATCCAGTCTTTAATTATAAACTGTCTGGAGTCTCAGTCACTTCTTACATTAACAAAGAAAATCCAAAATTGAGAATAAGACAGGATGCTTCGCCTGCTGGGATTCTCATTTATTTAACACTACCCTAGATATTGCTAATATTTGTCTATGATGGGAGAGGAGAGGGTACACGGAGACAGTGGTGACTGGACACCTGTGCAATCAGAAAATGTGAACACTTATATATTTCTCCTTGAGGTGGGGGGGGGGGAAGTAATTGCAATCCATGGTTTCAAGTCAGTTAAGATGCAGTTGAGGGAATGCAGAAAGCTCTATGTAGGCAATGACTTCCAGCAGAGCTCAAAACTATGGCTTCCTTTTTGCCTCCTGTGCCAGGATGCTCAGAGATCAGTTGTTTTTCTGAGTGCAGGGTTTCTAGCATAATGCCTTTTCCTTTGTTGCCTGGCACTTAACTCTCTATTGTTTTAAGGAGTATCTGGGGTTTCTTTCAGTGTAAGGTACAAGTTGAAAGGAGGAGGAGGAGGAGGAGAACAATGCAGAGGCAGGCTGAGCCCCTCAGCTTAGCATGACTCAGGGCCTGAGAAAGCAATTAGGACGCTGGTTGGAGAGGGGAAGTTGACCTGTGTGGTTGGTGATCCCAGCCCAGTGCCTTCCCGAGAGCCGTCCACAGCAGCCACACGACCTCTGCTCGGTGGTGGTGGACGGCGTCAGTGCGCAGGCAAGACCCGCGCTGTCCTAGAACCCAAGCTGTTTGTGACTTCTTGCTGCCCGAAGAGGCGATGCTCCGGGGCGGAGGCATTTCAGGCTTTTGAACTGCTTGCAGCGCTGTGAAGGGCAGGCAACAGCTTTTCAGACAATAGTTGAGAACTTGTTCAGCAAAGCTTGGTTTTTTTTTCCTTCAAAGGTTGAAATTTGTTCTACAGATAAAAGTAATGCCTTTGGGGAAAATAACTCTAAGGCATTCGTGACAAATGCAAGTCTCTCCAAGCGTCAACCTCCTATTGTGTCAATGCACAGTCAGCTACGGAAATATAGTGGAAATGGGAAGCCAGAACTTACAAAAAAAAAAAAAAAAAAAAACCGTGCTGGGGGGGGAAAAGTCAGAAACTAGAATAGGCTGTTCCTATCTGAAAGCCTGGCAGACCCCAAGAAGTTTGTGTTTAGAGGTAATGTGCTCCCATTTTAAAAGAAGGGGGAACAAAAAATGGGGGGTTTGTAGATTTCAGGATGCAGGCTCTAATAAAACAGCCATTCTTTCCTGGGGACACAGAATGGTTCCCTGGCCTTGGCAAATAACTCCTCCCGTTTAACTTCTTTTAAAACTTCTCATGGGTGGACAGGGAGTTAATAAAAGAAACAATATGTGTAAGAAAATGCAAGGTGCCCAGAGTACGGCTAATGGAATTTGATGCTGGCTTTAATTTTAATGAAGAAAGTTGCCAGTAGCAACAAAACTGTCAGCCGCCGCCGAGCGCCATTAATAAAGATGGAGACGACATTAGCGCCCAGCATCAGTACAAAAGGTCCCCCTCGCTTCATGCTGTGCTAAATTGGCTGCCCAATTTTTCTTAAGTGTCCATTCTATTTAGAAGACAATTTATTAATTTTTGCCATTCATTGTCAGTTGACAGGCCATCATTTTGTAGCCCGAATTTTAGATGAAAACTAATTGAAAAGACTGGCAGTATTTATGAGGGGTATTATTTGTCAATTACAGCAGCAAATACTCCTTGCTACCACCAACTTTGATGCCCCTGTTCTCTGGGTGTGAGGACTGCTACTGTTGGCATTAAAATATGAGTAAGTCTCTCCCAGCTCATCAGCTCATCAATTTCATAGGCATGGAAGGAAACCACCTTTCATGTTATATGGACCTTTCATGGTAGATGGATATGTTATAACGTTTGACAAAGGGGAAGTACACATCACGTAATGAGCACATATAATTGTGAACACAAAATATAATTCATTGTGAAATAATTCCAATTCATTACTTTGTAGCGTCTCTGGGGTAGGAGTCTTAAGAACTCCTCGAAAGGTCTGCTTTCTAAATTTTGTATAGTTTTAAAATAATTCCCTTCTAAATTACTCTATCTTAAATAAAATCAAGTAGATGGATATATTCTGAGTGTCAATCTTCCAACTTGAGGGCTTGATGTCTTTTGAAAAAGAAATAACAAGCCTTATGTTTTATAAAAAAAACACTTTTTGTTGGTGAAAAGCCCTCTAGAACTTTGCAGCTATAAAGTTAGATAAATACGTTTCTCCAAAAATGCTATGTTCATATTCTATAGCAGTATCTTTCCATCTTTGAACTGCTACCAAAATGCTGGATAACATGCATCGGAGCCAATGAACAGTTGTTATGTGCTTACCAGCTGAAGAAAGAGTAAGTGAATTATGATCTTTTCTGCCCTACTAAGTTTCCTTTCCGTAGTCATGTTGATGACAGAATTTGTTAAAGATTGCTATAGAACCTGAGTTATATTCAGTTTGAACTTATACAAAGTTAAAGGTCTTAGCCGAAGAGACACACTTGCCCCAAATGGCAAAGCCAAAGGTAAGCCTGGACAGCCATGCACCTCGTCAGTGAAAACCCCTGAGGTCACCCAGGCAGCAGTGGGGCCCGGCCGCACCTACACTCACCTAACGCATTCAAACAGTCTAACAAAAACATGCACAGGGGCACAGATCAAAAGGCGTATTTCAGGAGGAACTTCAGCAGACTTCTGGGTTCTTCAGTGCTTTTAACTGGAAAACCTGTCTTTATACTCAATTGATTCCCAAATGACTTCCGTGCTGAGTTCCTGGAAATCAGTTACAGACATACGTAGAAAATGCTTGTCTATTCGTCTTTCTTTATCACTAACCGACCTTGTGTTTGCTGCTATCTGAAAGCTAGCAGGCAAACCGACATGGTGCTCTTCGGTGTCCTTCGTGCAGGGTGCATGCGTGGAGAAACACAAAGTCTGTTGTTGTTTCTGTTTGAAAAGAAATGTCTGTAAGAAGGGTGCATGCTCCTCAAAGGATGTGCTCTGGGCAACCCAGGAGGGTGGGGGACGGGGGGGAAGGACACCGTGTCTTGAGGTCTCCTCGTGATGCTCGGGAAGGCTCCAAAGAGCAGATTCCCGTGAACATGCTGCCTTTCCAGTGAGCTACTGACCGCTGAGTCAGAATCTGGGGGGCTCCCAACGACGGCATGCCACTAGGAATGCCTGGCTCCCACATAAATCTGGGCCCATTAAATAAGGTACGACTGAGCTTGTGTATTTCTCTGCTTACCTACAGCCATGTCCTCTCAGGCACTGATGATGCCCAACCAGACTGCAGAGACCAAGCGGATTCTCAGATGCCAAAGCTCATGGCATGAGCTGACCCTTAGCAAACGGTCTTTAGGGTTCAGCCTCAGGCAGGCAGCACTACCTTATGTTTCGATGTTTTGGTGGTAACTCTGGGCAGGGGACATTTTTTGGTGGCTGTCCTGCACCCTACCGCGAATTCACATGGCTGTAGGTATCCAACTTTGCGTGGAAAGTTAACCCTTTCCCATCTTGGCCTGTGTACTCTGGGCCAACACGAGGTCTTACATCAAAGTCATCGCCTTGCCACTGCATATTTCATCCCCAAAGTCACAGGGACTGGGTCAGCGTTAGGCCGCAAGGTGGCCCACGTGGGGCTGCTCACAACTAGAGAGTCATTTCTGGGACTTCTGCTTGGGTCTACTGCTGGCTTAGATGTGGAACGAGTATAGAACCACAAGTGCCTGGGTTTCACACACGGAGAATGTGCAGGGCCCAAACCCCACAAGATCAGAGCCAAGAGGTGCCTCCTGTTGCCATTATTTGGGGTGGCCCTTCCACTTCATTGAGTCAATAAGCCCCTTCCTTGCTGACACCAGGTAAGCTGCATTTTCTTACACACACAACCCTGATAATGCTGTGTGAGCCAATGGGGATCCGAACAAACCGAAGAGAAGGAGCTACAGCCTCAGGAATGCTAAATTAAGATGAAAATTCTGTGTCGTTGGTACTTCTGAGACAAGGATGACTTCCTGGAAATGCAGCATCCTCTAACCATCAAGAGACCCCCAAAGAGTAAAGAACCCCATGTCTCTACGGCATGATGGTCAAGGAAGTCTCCTCCATACCCAGATGCATGATCGTCCATTTACAACCCCACGTCTCCACTTCAACTGGGCATCCTCAGACCTGAATTGAGAGAGGAGGCTCAGCTCTCCCGGTGGCCCCAGCGTTATGGAGGCAAGAGAATGGGGTACGAGTAGACATGTACTCACAATGCAGAAACCCACAGTTCAGGGCAATGAATCTAGAGGAAAAGAAGACAGACTTTATTTATATCTAAATCTGGAATCACTCTATTTTTAATTTAGTATAACTCAAAGGCTTCAAAAATATATATCTAAGATAAAATAAGCTTAGAAGTAGGTTTGAAAAGTGATAAATCTGTAACTGATTTAATAACTATGTCTAAAACATATTGATGCTATTTAAATAAAGAGTAGTAAAGAGAATTTAGAATTTCAGGTGACATCTACTTTTGAATCGAACATATTAATGACTGAATTTGAATGCCTGCCACACTACCATTAATTCTTGACACATCCAAGCCACCGTTTTGCAGGTAGACCTTTTGCAACCTGTCCGCGAGCGGGCCAGAACCCATCACCCCACCCTGGTGCAGTGCCAACGAACAGCAACATGAGCTTCAAGCAACATCAACCTTCCAGATGGCCGGCCTGAGAACACCACAAAGGGCTACCTTCACCTTTTCTTCCTTTAAACCTTTTCTGCTTTTCCTTCACATGGTTGGGAAGGGTCCATTAGCCACCCTAGATCAAAATAAGGAAGGTTGAGATTTTGGAAGTGACGACCATGGAAAGCAAGATTGAAAGGCAGGGCCTCCTCTGAGCCACCCAATCCCGCTGAGCACATCCCAAGGGGAGAGCTGACCACGGGGGCTTTGGCCGTGGAAGTGACCTACACTCTCAGGGAGGCTTCACAGAATACCAGCTCCAAAAATAAGGATGTCTAAAGAATTGTTTCTTGTCATTTGTTTCATTAACTTTAGATGGGAAAGGGGGAAAAAGTAAAGCAGGGGGGAATTCAGCCATTTCTGAGACCCCACCACGAGACTGCTCATCATTCCACCAGGTCGATGGAGGGTGCAGGTGAAGCTCGGACAGGGGATGGGACTTCCCTAAATCATGGCTAATATGTGGAAGTGGCAGGACTGGGCATCAGGCTGGCGGGTTCAAAGCCCTGGTTCCCGCTGGTCTCTAGGCCCCGCTGCATCCCAATCGGCTGGTCACCTTGCATCAACTACAGCAGTTGAAGGCAGAACAAGGAGTCTGACGGTCGGCACGTCTCTGTGAGGAAGGGCAGAGCAGCCAGCTGGGAGGGGACATTCCCAGGGCGGGGACATTCCCAGTGGCTGACTCCACTGAGAACAGGCCTCACGTGCCATGAGGGGATGAGAGCGGGGCAGGACGTGGGGGAGCTCTCTGCTTTGCACCATGTGGTGTGCATGGGGCCACGAGAAGGACCATGGATGGGGTCCTGTACGCAGTGCTCTTGATCTTTTGGACTGGAACAAGGAACTGGGTCTATACTGTCCCAGCTGGGACAGCAGCTGACAGGGCTGGATCCCTGGTTTTCCCACTGGGTGTCCTGGAGGGGACCCCAAGAAGTCTGGTCAATAGGGCAGTGCCACTTTCTCCAGCTGAGTAATTTGGATTCCACATCTTGGTGTCAATCATTCCACAAGCCTACGCATCTAACACTTTTTCCTTCTTTCACAGAACTGGCAGATTCACCGTATCTGCTTCACTTAAAAACTGGAGTCATGAGGTGTGGCTCAAGGATAGCTTCCAGCATCTCTATACTGGGAGCTGATGAAGAGAGTTAGCATTTCTAACCAAACCCAACACGAACCACCTACCGCCCTCTCCCCATTGAATTAACCGTGCATCAGTCTGCAGGTTTCTCATCTTCTTCCCCACAAAAGGGAACTCGTTTGTTCTATAAATTTCAGCACTTGTAAATGCACTTATCATACTTTACTCCCTAAATGAGGTTGAATAATATATTCAGTCTGATTAAATTTTCATTAACATTCAAAATCATTACTCATATTGTCTGGTAAAACATTCTGGCTTCTCAGTCCCCAAATAATTGCCACAGGGTCTCAAGAAGTGATCCCTAGTTCTGCTAACAGTGAAACAGAGGGCTGTCTCCTGAACTGTCTACAAGGGACAGGAAAAGAAGGGTCACACCCTCTCACTTGCCACACCCCGGGGTGTCCAGGGACTTTTCTGGACCTGCCTGGGGATTAATCAGGAAGAAATAACTAAAATCACAAGGAAGTTGGCATTGTAAGCCCCAAGTTTCTCCGACTCAGTATCATCAGCAGTAAGGGGGTCACGGGCTTGTTCTGTGAAAAATTCCTCACTTAACTTGTCCAAACACAAGATTTCTAATCTTCAAACAGAGAAGGCAGAGAGGTATCCTTCCCCGCGCAGTCTGTCAAATGCAGTGAAGACAGACCCCCTTACACAGTCCCGAGTTTAATGCCTTCCGTGTTTATCGCTGCTCGTACCCCAAACACGCAAAGCTCCAATAAATGCGATTAAAAAAAAAAGGGCTCCTCAAAGAAAGAGGGCAAATTCTCATTGATTTCCTTCCTTTGTGGCGTGAATTGCCGGGCCATAGAAATTAAGGGGTCTTTTGTAAGTCGCCCAACTTTCTGGCGAGCACTCTATTCTTGCAGCTCTACCTTCTTTAACCTCTTTGTTGGGAGGTGTCAAAGGTCTATCAGAGATGCGCCGAAGTCGGCCGAACAGCAGCAGTCTGCGAGCTATCGGCCGATCTGGAGTCCACCTCTGTGTGACTCCCCCCGCTCATTCATCACGGCCCGGACAGCTGGGCTGATTGCGGCCCGCCAGCACAATGCGGCCCGCTGCCCACCCGCGGCCCTGGCCAGGGGAGGGCGGGCCGCACGGGCGGCCACGGCCTGAGATAAGTGCTGGCTGTCAGCGCAAGGACAAAGAAGGGCAGGCCCTGGGGAGAGAAAGGAGATAAAAAAAAAAAAAATTCTTCGCAACTGCTTTATCTGATGAGGGTTATGGCTAATTAATTATAAACTCAATTACCTAACCCTTACTTCAGCAGTCTCTACTCATTAAGAGATAAAACTTGACTGACGGCTAACTTTTGCTTTGCACATGGACGTGCCTGCACCCGGCAGGCTCCCACCCCAGCACCCACCCCCCCACCAGCACCCCCGGAGGCGGGGGGCGCTCCCCTGCGCGCGCTGCACCCCGGCAGGACGCAGCGGCACCCGGACACGACACAGCGGCCAAGACGCACCTGCCCCTCGGCGCGGCTCCCCCTGGCCCCGCGGCGTTTTGAGCGGATCTTTCCGTGTGGGTCCCACCACCGGGTGGCAGGCTGCAGGGGAGCTCTCCTCTTCCTGACGACAGCTCCTGATCAGGAGGAGGGAGGAAGGAGCACGCGGGCAGGTAATATTTTTAAATACAAATTTCCATTTCCCCTCGAAATTCTGGACAGGCCTGACCTCCTTTTTCAGTTCCTAGCACCTTGTCTCAGAGCCGGCGGCAGCCCACAGGCCTGTCTCATCAATAGGCTCTATTCAGCAAAGGCTGTTAATCTCTCTCGCCCTCTCCGCTTTGCCCCTTTAATGTATTTTCATGTCTATAAGTTCTTTTAATAAGCTGGGAGGGTCCGGGAGAGAAATACTCCAGGTCTCCTTACTGCTTGTCGCCAAAACCGCCTCTGGCATACTGCCGGCGAGGCGTGCTGGGTGCGCATCCGAACACCCGGGCTTCTTCCTCGTCCCACTGGGAGGCCGCCGGGACCCCTGGCTTGCATCTCAGCGCGATTATTTTTATGGCGCGCTCGGGAAGCGCCTCCCACCCCCTTCCTTCCTCTGGTCACTCGCTCCTGCACTTGCATTTCCCCGGGCGGCCTCCCGGGTGGCTCCTGGCATGGACATGGCCGCGGACCGTCCGGGTTCAGAGCCCCACGCACGGAGAACCAGGGCCGATCTGGCTAACGCTGCCTGGGAGCCCCTTGGCCAAGGTTGTGTCGGGGAGAAGATGGACACAGTGCCCAGTGAAGGAGGCCGTGGGGGCAGAAGACCCTGGGTCAGGGCCCAGCACTGCCAGTGAGCCGCTGAACACCCCTGGGCAGGTCAGGCCACGGCCCCCACGTGGGCGCAGACCTGCAAGCCCACGGATCTTCAGGAATGGGCTTGACAAGAGTAGCTGGGAGGGCCCGACTCTGCAGGGAGAGCGAGAAGGCAAGGGTGGTCACGGACAGGCGTACTCAGCCACGTTGTCATGAATACACGGCGGCTGTCCCGAGTGGCCCCGAAGTGCTTCTGTGCAAAGCCCTCCCCGCCCGCAGCCTCCAGCAAAGGAAAACCTCAGCATCATTTTTCAAATGCGGTCTCTGGCAGGAAGGCTGCCTGGAATGGGTCCCCTGCTAGCATGATGTGTGACGTGGGGAGTTGTGCGCGGAGCCACGACGCACATGTGCTGGGGGCCCACGGAAGCAGGTCACCGCCCCCAGGCAGGTGATTACTCTTAGAACGTGAGAAATGTCACTCATCTGGAAGTGTGATTACAAGACAGGCAGCAGTGAATAACTCGTGGTTGTTGATGTTTGTATTGTACTTAAATAAAACACAGAATTTCTCACGTCCGTGTCCGACTGCTTTCTGCGCAGGTGAGAAGGGGCGGCTCTTGTTTGTTGAGTCTCCACTCCTCTGGCTCACGTGCAGCCACCTGTGTCTTCTCCGTGGTCACCGTACCCACTCCCGTCTGGCTTGTGTTCCCTGCGCCTGATGGCAGCAGCCCAGGAGTGGGGATGGGTGTCTCTGCGGGCCGGGGCTGGGGTGGCACGGAAGCCTGGGTGTTCTCAGAGTGTCAGCTCGTCTTCCTTTCTCCTCCGAGGCCTCTACTGAAGAGGACCGAAGGGAGAAGTGAAGGCAGGGCAGGAAAGGTGTGCACGAGCAGATGAGTGGGTACACTGGGTGCCAAGAACACATCTTCTCCCCCAACCCCAGGGGCTGGGAGTGGGCTGGAATGAGAGGCAGGAAGGACCACGTGTCCTGGAGGAGGGCGGGGCGAGAGATCAGGTGGGGGCGGAAGCTCCAAGCCTGACAGGTAACAAGCGGCAGCGGTCAGTTCCCCCCCCCCCCGAGCCTGGAACAGACGGGGCAAAGGAGGGCCTTGTTTCAGTGTATTCAGGGAAGCTTCTGCCGTCCGGCACTGAAAACATGCCACCCACGGGTGACGCCACGGGAGGAAAGCCCACGAATGCAAAACGTCACGTCAGCTTGTTTACATCATCGACGCCACTCCAGCAGAGGAATCACTTTTAAATCTGATTGGAAACGATGAATACTTGGAGAGACATTCAGAAAAAACCAGTTAATTATAGTCATATGTGTGGTCATAATTGGCCCTTGTTGGCCAATAGAAGGAAGACATTTGCAACTTTTCCCAGGAAATTATATTCTAAATCCTTCACGAGGTGGACCTCGTCCTTTTTCTGAGAAAACTTGATGGCAGTCTTTAGTATTCACTGGCATAATTAGGACTGCAGTTAATTTCATTAAATTCTCTTGCTGCTAAATGAAGCAGATTATGAGACATCTTTTACTGCAAGGCGTGAAATTACAGCCTGTCAGCTGCCAATGGTGGGGTGAAACTAATGAATTACAGGGTAAATAACACCAGAATTAACCAGCCAATTTAACATAGCGCCATGGAACAAAGTCATTTTTACTTAGAGCTTCAAGGAACAACATGGTCAGGGTACCCCTAAACCATACACGTGAAGGGGGGGTTTGGTCCACTGAAGACCCCAAGCCAAGGGGCAGGCGGGGGTGAGGAGAAATCAGCCATGTACACAACTCAAAACCCTCTCCAAAACTGGAAAAGCATTAGGAGAGAAACGCCTCCAAATACTTACAAGAAGGGGCAAAAAGTTCAATGAATTACCAAAATGCGACTGTGAGTTCCCACTGTTTGTTAGAAGACTGGTACAACTTTATCTGCTCTCGGCGTGTGATTGCGCGTCTATATGCACAGTTGGGGGGGGGGTGGGTGTAAGAGCTCTGAGAAGAGCACCTCACAAGTGGACTACATTATCAGTATCACGCTCATGAGCAACAATCTCATCGTGGTCATCACAATCAGTGGACTATTATGTTCACTATGAATGATTTTTCCCTTTTGCTAAATCCAAATCTTAGTTGAGACAATGATTACTTTCCTCCTTCTCTCTTTTTTTTTTAAGATTTTATTTATTTATTTTGAGAGAGAGAGTGAGAGAGAGAAAGAGCACAAGAGGGGGGAGCGGGAGAGGGAGAAGCAGACTCCCTGCCGAGCAGGGAGCCCGATGTGGGACTCGATCCCGGGACTCCAGGATCATGACCTGAGCCGAAGGCAGTCGCTTAACCAACTGAGCCACCCAGGCGCCCACTTTCCTCCTTTTCTTAACCACGTTCTGATACGGCATAGACAGGGTACCAGCTCCAGGATAAGAACGCAACTATGTGCCTATGAGTAGGGCTTTGCCCACCAATCATCACCAAGTGCAGACTCTGTCCCAGGTGCTCTGCTGGGGAGAGGGGGTGGACATATGGCACCAGCCACTCTGAGAGGTGAGCACACAGTGCAGATCTTACAGGATTGACCAGAAATTGTTTTAGGTCAAAGGTTTTAACACTCCCTCCCCATTGCACTGACCATACTGTGAAACTTTGAGACCTTACTATCCTGGGATGGGAATTAGCTTTAAAGGCTCCTGGTGAGGTCCAACTTCTCATACTGACCATGTAAAATGTATGCTGGGAAAAAGGGACTTTGCGGGATTTTGCTCTACCTGGTAGAAAAAACAAAAGGAAGAGCCCCAGGGAGGCATGCTCAGGCTACCCCTGAGAGGAGATGCCACAGGTCAGGTGTAGTGTTCAAAGGTCACGGTCTAGAGGCACCTGGGTGGCTCAGTGGGAAGCTCAGTGGGAAGCCTGCTTCTCCCTCTCCCACTCGCCCTGCCTGTGTTCCCTCTTTTGCTGTGTCTCTGTCAAATAAATAAAATCTTAAAAAAAAAAAAAAAAAAAGGTCACTTTCTTGGAAAACGAACCCAGAAGGGCACATCTCAGGATCTGGAAACAGACTGCATGGTAGAAATGATCCCTTTAAAGGGCTAGCTGTGCTACTTCAGTTAGGAGTATTCAAAAACATTGAGAATATTTCTTTGATAAAATGACAAATTAAATTGCTATGGTTAGAACAGTTTTATGGTAAATCTGATTCATTTTAACGCTGCCATATCTTTTCACAGATGCAATGTGCTACGGAGAGTGGACTTCAAGCTAATGTATGAAGAGGTTTGTGCTACGCGTGAGCTTAATACAGGGACGCACACAGTGCAACACCACCATCTCCACTATGACTCATTGTCCTTCCGGACAAAACTGAAAGCCTGAGTTGTGTGAATAGAAAGAGGGCTCTGAATTTTTGGGATTGTGTGAAGAACCAGCAGGGCACTCCTGAGAGCAAACAAAAGATGATCATGTTTTTTGGTTCCAGCTTCCTTTCAAAAGCAGTTATTTTTTTTCTGAATGGAATCCTCTTTTCACTTGATCTCAGTCCAATCCAAAAGGCCGAGAGACTATCTGAACTCTCTTTTCTTCCTCGATTTCCAATTCTGTGAACAGAACCACCACCCTTCTGGGCACCTGGTCTCCCGAGCTGCTCCTTATTCCAACCCGAGACTCACGATGCTGCTGAGTTCTGGGGAGCTGGTCGGCCCGGAGGGGTTTGCGGCCGGCACAACAGCTGCCCTCTCATTTGGCTGCACGTGGTCAGCGTGGGGAATGCCAGCCGGTCTGTGGTTCTCGGGTTCTGGGGAGGGCACAGCCCGCTGGGAAGCAGTGGGATTCCTTCTGAGAAAAGACACGCCAACTCCTACGTTCCATCTGGGCTTCAGGGGGTCTGTGCACTTCAGGCTAGGAACCTACAAATGGCCGCCTTCAAAACCTTTTTCCTCTGAGTCCTAGACCCAAATCTCCAACCATCCAGTAAAGCGTTTAACAGGATGCCTCTTTAAACTCAGATAGAAACCCTCTGCCTGGCACGTACCCAAATTCCAGTCTCAACCATGCTGTGTGCATACCGTGTGGGCACAGCGAGCCACTCTCCTCAGTCCTGGGGATGCTGGGAGGCTCCCAAAGCTCCCAGACACCAGCCAAGGGCCACCTCCCAAGCAGGCTTTCCTAGGGACAGCAGTCAGGTCAAAAAGTGGGCCGGACGTGGTGAATGTCCAGGAATGAGGGGGGAAGGACAATATGAAAAACCAAGAAGACCCTAGTTCCTGACTTGGGCGACTCCATGGATGTCACCAATAGGGAAGATGCAAAGACAAGCAGGCTCAGGAAGAGAGGCATGAGAAGGGAAGGTCATGGTAGATCAGCAGGGCCAGAGGTGACCCATGGCTAGGAACAGGGCATCCTCGGCAAGCCCAGGCCGAGGGTTTGCCCGGCTCCCCAAGCTTCTCCCACATGCCATTTTCCTGTTCAGGAGTGTCAGGCATAACCTGATTTTCTGCATCCATGTCTGTAAACACCTGCATTCAGAGAGGTGGGCACCAAGGCTGTTTTGGTTTCAGGTGAACACATCCTAAATGTGGTCTGAGCTACACTGACGACAGAAATAGCCTCATGGCCTGGTCTGACTCAGGACACGGCTGGGGTCTGGGGGTTACCCTGTGCTCCCTGCTGGCCCTCTTCCTGAGATCCTGGGACAGCCTCGCTCTTCACTGCCCCCAAGGCCCCCCAACATGCCTGGTTCTTGGGATGAAGCTTCAGCTTGGTGCACGTTTCTGTTCCTGGTCAGGTAACCTGCTTGGCATAAAGCAGGGCCCATGGCTTGAAAGCTCCTTGTTGATCAACAACGGAGCCCAGCTGTCAGGCCAGGTCCTCACTAGGTCCGGGGGACACCCCAGACAGTATGCTGTAATTGGTGCCCAAACAAGAATCACAGTCTGGTGGGGGAGGCAGGAAAGACCGTTGAGTTGTCATCACGCTGTGTGACAGTGCTATGGTGTTTGTGTGCAGAGGGCCACTGAGGGAATTAAGGTATGGGGCACAAAAAAGGGCATCTCCTTGGGCCATGGAGAGGCAGGCCAGGTGGAGGAGCGGCGGTCAGCGGTGAGGCAGCAGAGAGACTGGGATGCGGGTGGTGGCTGCGACGGAGCCAGAGCGGGAGGGCAGAGACAGGGCAAGACGGCCTCACGCTGTGTGAGAGGCACGAGATCCTCGGGAAGGCGCGAGGACCTGCAGCTGAGATCCAGTCCTGGCAGCCTGGGGGCTGTTTCCACTCTACAGTAGTGCCTCCATTAATCCCTACGAGGGCTTGCCATTTTTTGGAATCAGTTGCCAACATTTAAAAAGGACAAGATTTGATATGCCAACCCAGATTCTTGGCTTCCCTTAAACACTAGCGCCATCTGGAAACATGGGTCACAAAATAGGGGGTGTGGGAGTGACTGCTGCCTTCGTAGTAGGAGCTGCCCTCCCCGTGAACCAAACCCTTAAACCCCACCCCCAGAACACACTCGTCCAAAGTGCATCTGCCTGGCCCTATAGTGCATTGTGTCCGCCACTCCGGCGTTGGATATTTTTATTCATTGGGCCACAGACAACCCAAGTCCAAGCTGTCCACTGACATCCTGGGGTCAAGTGGAAAAGTTGTGCAGGAAACAGGACTTATGGGATCAGGAAGATCTCGAAAGGCTATGGATCCTGGAATGGGCAGGCTTAAAACAGAGGTCCCTGATTTAGGGCAGAGAGGCGCCAAGGGCTGGGAGCCCAGCGACGATGCGGTGTACTGGGTAAGACAGGGCAGGGGAAGGCTGCCCCAGAGATGGGCAGCACAGGCTCTGGGAGGGACGTGGAGGAGGAGGGGTAGCAACGCCACGTGGGGAGGAGATCTGATGCCGCCGTCACATGCTAGAGAGGTCGGGCCTCAGAAGGGAGGAGCATCCTTTTCTGGAAATGGGACGGTCACCCACTGGCCCCAGCAAGAACACTTCCACGTGGGAGAGTGGGGCGTGAGCAGCAATTCTGAAACACCCACGAGGAGAGGTCAGGAGAGACAGTCTGGGGAGGGATGGGAGATACTGGGCGGGACAGGCTGGGAGGGGTGGGCAGGTGCTGGAGCCAAGGGGCAGGACCCACCCCTTTGGCTTGGAAGGGCTCCACGGGGAAAAGTGAGAAGGGGCAAAACAGAACAACAAACATCTGCATTTAGCTTTGAACACCCATAACCCTAATTTTACATGAAGCTTTATATGTAAGATGAAAACATTTTCAGTTTACTCAATTGACGGGGTAGGAAAACACTGATCCACCGGGAGGTTTGCTCCCAGATGGCTGAGTCTTTGCAGGTTCTTCCCAAAGGACCTCTTCTATGAAGAGCATCTTTAAATTCACTAGAATACAAAAGACCCAACTAAATTGAAACACAGTAATCCAAATATAAAAAATATACCTGTGGTAAGTAAACAACATGCTCCTTCATTTACACTTTAGGAGCCAGCGGCAGACCTGCCATTCTTCCAAACACCGAGAGTACAAGGGACCCAATCAAACAACCTATGACAACGACATGTGAGGTGAAATGTTCTCCACGTCCGTGGGGAACAAAGTCACTGGCTCTGTTATCGCTACTGTGGGTCGCTGCCGACACGTGGAGGAAATGCTAATTCCTTAGAGGCTGGCAGACAGAACGATGAGCCCCCCGCCCCCCGTCCCACATTCTCAGGTCCCTGAATTCTCTGCAGAGCGCACATTAAGAACTCGGGCGCCCGGGCACCTAGCGTGTCCTCTGCAACTAAGCAATCACGCTAAGCACTTTCGAGCCGCAGCAGCCAGCAAGGCGCCAGGACTTCCTTGCTCTCCTACGGGTAGTCTTTGCTCCTGAACTCTGACACAAAGAACAGAAGGGAAGGGCTGCCTGGGTGGCTCAGGCTAAACATCCGACCCTTCTGCTCAGGTCATGATCTTGGGGTCATGGGTTCGGGGCTCATGTCTGGGTCCACGCTCAGCACAGAGACTGCTTGAGTCTCTCTCTCCCTCTGCCCCTTCCCCCGCCTGTGTGCATGCTCTCTAAATAAATAAGTAAATAATAAATAAATAAATAAATAAAATCTTAAAAAAACAAAAACAGAAGGGAAGCCAAAACCAGGAGAACATGGAGGAGGCCCAACCATCGGGCGGGCTCCCGCTTCCAGAGAGAGGGCCCCCTCCCCACGAGCGGCACCTTGTAGAAGTAGGTACGTCTTATCTGCCATCATCATGGAATGGGGACCACAAGATTTCTTTTTTTTTTTTTAAGATTTATTTATTTATTTGAGAGAGCGAGAATGAGAGAGAGAGAGTACATGGGGGGGGGAGGGTTAGAGGGAGAAGCAGACTCCCTGCCGAGCAGGGAGCCCGATGCGGGACTCGATCCTGGGACTCCAGGATCATGGCCTGAGCCGAAGGCAGTCGCTTAACCGACTGAGCCACCCAGGCGCCCCACAAGATTTCTTTTAAATATGTAGATGCTTCCTAATGCAGGGCTTGGCGTTCTTCACCTCACGGACAGGCGCGCAGGTGAGACCACTAGTAAAGGGCGCCTGGGGGGAAGGGAGAGGGCGGCGGGTGCGTGGGTGGGGACGGGACTCATCGAGGGGCGAGGAACGACCAGGGTGAGGCTGTGGGAAGGGGGCACATGCCTGGAATCACTGATTCTTCCAGCAACGACAGAAGTTGACAGAAACTCGCAGCTGTCGGGGAGAGTCTGGTCCGCTGTATCACAACGACTCGCCCAAGGTGCATGCTTCATCAACTGCTAAGTGGTAAGCAAGTAACTGTTTAAAAATACATGGATGTCTATTCAAGAGATTCGGAAGGAGACCGCTGGTAGCTCTTCTGAGCAGAAACTCACGACGGTTTCGTGTCACGTGTCCATCGAGAGCTTCTAGGCTTATTTTTCTCTTCTTCACTGGTCAGGCTGCTTGTACGTGTTGTCTACACTCACTGCCCCGCATCTCCCCCCCTGCACACTAGCGTCACTGGCAGCACCGATGGCCCGGCACCCCCCCAACAGACAGCTCTCCGTCCCCTCCCTGTCTTCTCCCTGTCTGCAGAAGCCAAGCCAAGCTCCGTTCTCCCTCTTAGACTCCCTCCCACTTCTCCGCTCCTGTTTCCCAGTTTGCGTCTTCCTCACGTGCCAGTTCTTACCACCCTCATGTTCCTCAGACCCCACCACCCCAGCCCTCTGCTCTCGCTCTGTGCGTATCCTCTCCCATCTACAGTCGCCACGTCTACACTAACGGTCCCCGAACGTGTACCTTCAGCCCGGGATTCCCCTGGCTGTAAAAAACATCCACCAGAGGGCTTGCTGGGCTATTCCACGGGCCCCTCAGACGCAAGATGTCTAAACCACATGACACTCACTGCTTCTTCTGGGGTCCCATCCCTTCTGCCGTCTCTCATCTGGTGAATGGACCATCTTCTGTGACGCTGACCGAGCCAGAAATCTCAACACCATCCTCCTCCCTCTTTTCCCTCATCCTGCACACCTATCAACAGCTGCCATAAAATCTCCCAGGTTCGTCCCCTTCCCTCCACTCCTGCAGCCATGGCCTTTACGAGCCCTCTCCAGGCCCCACCAGACTCACCTAGATCATTGCCCTGCCTGCGTTCTACCTGCGCTCCTGCTCCCCCTGATCAGCCTCCATTCTGCAGCTAGAAGGGCATTGCTAAAGGACATCAGGCTGGAATACCAGCCAGTGAAACCCGGGCCGATGAATGTTGAATTCTGACCCATCGTTTGCAAGGCTTCCAAAGGGAGGAGTTAGAAAAGGAGCTGAGAGGGAGGCCAGAAGAAAAAGGGGAGGTTTCCAGCTCTTTCTGGGCCAAGGGAAAAGGGAGGGTGGAGGACCAGCATTGTTTTCTCTCTCCCTGGGTAAATGTCACTGTGCTTACATCTCTAAGCCATTTCTTTTCTTAAATGGATGCACAATGGTTGAAGCCAGTGGACAGCGGCGTATCGTCATAAAAGACTGGCCATCAACAGGTGAGTCACCCTGGGGAGTCTGCTTGATGCTTCCCTAACTGTAAGTCCACAAGGAGAAAGACTGACACCGTGGGCTGCAGGGTGATCATGAATTCCCCAAAGATCACAATGTGGTCTGATCCCAAACATTCCTCTCAAATGTTTTGAGTAAACAGCTAATATACTCTTAGCTGGAAAATTATTTTGCTCATAAATTATTTCAGATTTTAATTTTCCCCTTTTCTGGTTATGCCGCCTCCCTTCATTGACTTTCTCATTTTAAAAAGAAGTTCATAATTCTTTCTAAGTTTCTCTCATCCTGTGTTGGTGACATCTATTTCTGAGTGGAAATCAAGCTACAAAAATATCTTTCAAATGATGATAATCTGCAAATCAGGAACGACTGCATGTGTGAAAGCACAAATACCCCTTTCTCTAGGAATCCCAGATAGAAGGCACCAAGCAGCCTTTAGGTTTCCCTAAAGCGGTGGTTCTTAATGGGGTAGGATGGCTGTGAAAACTGATTAGCAACAAACCTCCCTCCCCACAAGCCCCCTCACAAAGCCCAGGCTCTGGCCCCTCCACCATCTCGCCGATGGAGTATACTGCGTGTATATGCACACAGATATGTCCCCAAGATCGAAAACAACCGGTCCAAGGGCTTTTCCGAGTCCCTTGTGCAATATTTAAATGGAAAAGAACTACCTTGTGTTCTCAGACACTTCACTCCAAACTCATCCTATGGTCTGTAAGCTTTTTCTACATAAGATTGCTTCATGCCAAGAGTAGATTAAGGTCCCTGGGAGAGAGAGAAATACCCACGGGCACATCTTCTGGCATCTAGACCGGTATCACATTAAATACCCCGCCCTGGTAATTTGTTCAGTACCGAAACGTCAACAACATGCCTCCTGAACAAATCCCACGTTCACTAGACGTAGCTTAAAGGTGACTTTATATGTCAAACTTACATGCCTGCATGGCAAAATTTACCCAGAAAGTCTCAGAAACTAGATTTCTACTATAAATCCAAAAACAGTACCTATTTCTAGTTTATGCTTTAAAAACCAAGTCTTTAATCAATTACGTTCGGAGAGAAAAGGCTTTCTGTTCATGAACTGTCATCTGCAGTAAACACTCGAAAGCTAAGGACAGTGCGTATAAAATGCAGAACCAGAGTGAATGCTCCCTTCTGGGTTCCCCGGTGCTTCTGTTACAGTAGCTGGGAGAGTCCAATACGTACCGCAGTGACCGGGACAGGCTGCCTTCCCTGCTAGGTTGTCACTTCCTGGACTATCTCTCTCATTCGAGTCCCTTTCCTGGTAATTGGTGACGGTGGCTAATACACGCACAGCCAGCAAATGCCGCCTGAAATTACCTGTAGCTAACGTAAGCATTTCATAATATTTTGGAGCCAACTATTTTGAATTAATTAAGTTTTCTAAACTTAACTTCTCCATGGGAAAAAATGCAAGAATGAATACTTCAGAAAGCACAGCTTTCCTAATATATGAAACGTTGCAGCAAATAATCTCTTTTTCACTTTTAACAAAATTATTTTGAAGGCGCAATCGTGACCAGTGGCGGCCTATTCTTTGCCAGTGGTGCCATTTAAAGACACTCGTCAGATGTTTCGGCTGTCCACTGAACACATTTTCAGCTTTGTAAAATAACTTTGCCCCTCCGTCCTACCACTCTCCTGAAGCTTGTACTCCCCAGTTTCTGTGTTTATGCTCGCTTAAACTTTTTCATTTATCTGAAATTAAAAGTAATAAATTTATCGATGAGAAAGAAGACTCTCCTACCACAGGTAATTACTACGATCTAATAAAGTTGAGTATATGGTGTTTACACGTATGTACTTTCATATGAATGGAGAGATGAGGGGGATGGTAACTGCTCTTTCCAGATCACTCTGGGCCACCTGCCGTACAGAGGTTACCTATTCTCTTTGTAATGCACCCAACAACCCTGCAAGGGGGGTGTCCTCTCATCCCCATTCTACAGAGGAGTTGCGTCTGGTTCAGAGAGGGTGGGGGGCATTTGCCCGAGGTGCACAGCAGGGCTGCGGGGTCTCCCTGCAAGCCTGGATTGGGGCACCCCCTAAGCGACAGTGTCAAGGCTCACGCTAGCATTGTGCATTGCGATCTCTGTAAATACTTACTAGAGCTGCTACTTCTTCTTCTTTCATGTAATGCTGTTATATTTAACCTGAGCTATTCTCAAAACCCTTGAACCATTATCCATCTGCCTGCCTGGTTCATGACCTCCAGCTTTATACCAGCACTCTGAAATATTTGGAGAGGTAACCGTGAAAATAAATGGTCACCGGTGCAACACATTTCTCCCCTTCTTTTTCTGTTCACATCTCTCTTGCCTTCGTTCTATTTTTCTGTCCCTCAGCTCTAACCAAGGAGGCAACTGTAGAGAAAACCCCAAGGGGCTAGATTCTTCTGGAGCTGTTGGGATGCAAAAAGGCCCACTGCACCAGCGAGGCAGGGGGCTGCCTTCATCCTCTCCCTGCAAAGTCGATGAGCCCTGAACTGCCGGAATCAGCCATCTAAACTGGTTAGTTTTAAATGCCTGCTTTTAAAAACATGCTGTGCATCCATGGAGTCTGGAACTGGGAGAATCCAAGAGAAGGGAAAAAATGTGATGGACAACAGATTTCACATTTCTGGCCGGGCGCCTTGCTGCATGGTGGACTAAGCGTCTACTCTGCTACTTTGACATGAAGTATTATCAGTTCTGATGTGAGTTTTCTGAGGGACTGGAACGCACTTCCCGTGGGCCCGCTTCCGTGGGACTTCTCCCCCGTGGCATCCCCACCAGGTTCCCCTGGGTCACCGTCCCTTGGGGCCCCCTGCTGCGGGGCCCCAATGTGCCGATGACTCAAGGAGTATCGCTTTTGATCACTGTCCCTTTACCAAAGAATTAAGGGAACAGGAAATTTACAACAAAATTTGTAGCGTCAAAAGTTTCCTTCGTTCAGAGAGCGGCTGAAGGGCTTTAGATGCTTGCTGTTCAGTTTACTCTTTTGATTGCTTTGCCACTATGTAAATCAATTTGTTAATGTTCCTTACAAAATGCATGAGCCAGTTATACTGACAAACACACAAAGCTCATTCGTAATTAGCAGTTAATTAGTAAGAAGGAACAGATGCTGTTAGAGTTTCAGCAGGCGAACAGGTTCTGTAAACAATGCTTATAAATCTAAATGAATTTATTAACCACAATACAACTGTCAACATTTTGTTGGCAACCATACAAAACATGGCGGAATCCCCAAAATGTCTTTACAATGTATTAATAATCGCAGTGACAGCCAGGGCCTCTCCAGTCACTAGCTGGCTCTTCTCAGCCACTCTTCCTTTGTCTCCCTGAGACATGGTGGCTCAGTCATTCCTTTCTACCTTGATCGTCTACACGCACTGATGAGTAAACCACAGGAACGTTGTGTGTGGTGTAAACTTTCTGCATTTTCGACATACCAGCTGCTGCAGAAGCCAAGGACCCACAGTCCTCTGGGAACTCCCGGTCCGTCGGGAGAGCCCGACACGCACTCCCCACGGTCTCCCCAAGAGAAAGTTGATCCAATGTGCCAGGTAATTTAATAAAGGAACAAAGTGCTAAGAGGAACGGGGTGGGGGTGGGTGGGGGTATCCATGCCTTGGATAAATATGGAAGGTTTCAAAGGAGAGGGGCTTTACGGACGGCATCTTAGAGATGTGAAGTTCAGGCGATGGATAAGGCTGAAGGAGCTCAAGACCCTCTCCATGGAAGGTGCAGAGGCCCGTCTGAAACCACATCAGGGCTGGGTGGCGGAGGGGGGCTCTGGACACCTTGGGGCAGGCAGGGAGGAGCCACAGAAGATTCTAAGCTAAGTGGTGACGGGATCAAATTGGCATTTTCTGAAAGCAAGCTTTGACCTCAGTGTGGGACTCCGGGGCAGGGGGGACATGGGGGCAGGCTGTCCCCCCAGGAAGTCTGTCCTGAAGCTGGGAGGGTATAGCAGAGCGAATGGGGAGAAGGTGGGGAGGCCGTGTGAAGCATTCCCTGTTGAGGTGTGAAGAATGGTCACGGCTGGCTGGGGCGGGGGTGTGGGGCCACGGTGACACCAAGATCTGAACTGATCTTCTCCACGGAGCTTCTCAGAGTTTGGCCACAATGAATGAATCAAAGGCTTTCATGCGATTATGCCATGACTCAGAGTCTGTTCTGCTTGCTTCAAGTGATTTCCACGGGGCCCCTGATGGAGACACTGCACCCTGCCCCACGGCAGAACCTCAGCTCCTGCCAAGGCCCTGAGAGTGAAGCCTCCCCCACCAGCCTGCTCGCCCCACCCGTGCCTGTCTGATTTCAGAGCTTTTCCTTCTCAGGTGACCTTTTCTTTAAATGTGGTGTCCTATCATCTCGTGGAGATCTCCTTTACAACATGTACTTGGTGAAAATGAACTCCAACTCCAGCAGACAGTGCCCCCCAAAACTGATGCTCCAGATAAGGCAGGTGCACAATTAAGAGTTGTTGTGATGGTGGCCTAGGAGAAATGTGGGAACTCCGCCCGCCCCACATGGTGCTCACTGACTCGGTGCCGCTCAGCTAGGTCAACCAGCCCTGCCACCAGCCTGCAGCTGTTCCAGTGAGGTGAAATCAGAAGTCAACGTCGAGTGCGGATCCAACACGGAAAGACCTCACCACGCTTACCCAGGCCATTAGGACAGTGTTTGCAAAAAATGTGAGTTATGCCAACAGCGGGCCATGAAACCACCGTCGTGAGCTGCAACCAGCCCTTTTTATAAAGCAGGACAGAAGGGAAGAGACTGGAGTACAATGCACCTAATAACTATTATTTCACAGAACTTTCAATTATACATACGTGTATGCATATATATCCTGATACAGTCACACAGAAGATCTATTTCTTAGTGGGCGTTGTGGTCACTGAAGCCTGAAACATCGGGTAAACAGAGGGCTAGCTTTGTGGTGACTTTTGTAACTATCACAACATAGGAACATGGCCAAAACGAGCTTATATAGTTACCTGCTCTAATTATATTCTGGAATGTTGAATGCACATAAAAATGCGACGCGACCATCAAGTCACTGATTCGCTCTGCATCAGTGTGGAACTCATTTGAAAAGGCAAAGGGATGTGGTACCAGCAGGCCCACCCCCCACATAGCTCCTCTAGCACCTGCCTCCCCAGGAAACCTGGCCATTAATCAGCCCCGGCGCCCCGCAGTGCTTGGCCCTCAGGGCTGTGGTGCTAGCTCTCAAGACCGCAGGCCTTTCTGCCTGGCCCCTGGACGAGGGCTTCATGGGACCATGGGGCACAGGCAGTCACCTCCCTATGCAAGGCCACTGTCCCCTCTGCTAGACAGCCCCTAGCGTTCGTTCAGCCACCAGACTCCTAGAGACCAGGTTTCTGCGGCCTCTGCCCAAGGATCATTTCAGCCAAGGTGTGGAGAGACTCTGGAAGACCAAGGCCACAGGGACTGTGTCTGGACCATGACCCCAAGAGGGGCCCAGAAGACCCCAGCTTCACACAGCCCCGTCATCTTGGCCATTTCCCACAGCATGAACTCACAGTGCTGGCCCCCAGGTGCCTGAGCTGGCGCGTATGAGCTGGGGGACCTTGGGCAAGGGACCTCGCCTCGTATGGGCGCCTCAGGGCGCTGCAAGACCACACAACTGAAGTACAGTGGTGCTAGCCTCTGGCCTACAGCGAGTTCTCCACAAGTGCTAGTGAGAAGTGTGACCTCTAGCTGTCTCACGTTCTCCTCATTTTACCCCTTGGAAACTGACTGCCTTCCTGATCACCGGCACGTCCCATTCCTTGGGGACAGAAGGAAGGGGTGGGGCAGCACAGCTTCACTCTCCAAGGTCACCCACAAACCATTCCTCCCCACTCCCCTATAAAAGTCCTTCTCCTGCCAGATTTTGAAACTTTAGTTCAAAACCTGCAGAAGTAACCTGAGGGAGTATGGCACAGATCCCACCAACAGAACAGAAGACAAAGTTCCCAAGATGCTAAAAGTTTACTGAACACAAAAAAGGTGGCATTCGGATCAGCAGAAAATGGCTGAACTTCTCAATCGATGAAAGCCTAACTAGCTGAAAGCATCAAACCGCTCAGGAGTAAAAGGATGTAGTTCTAGAACCTGGGAGAAGAGAAGACCTTTAAAGCATAATTAATAAACGGGAAAACATAAGATTAAGAGGGTGTGACTCCAAAATTTTGGAAAAACTTGTCCATGCCAAAAATTACTGCAAATTGAAGCCAAAAGGTAAATGAGGAAAATGTGTAATGTATATAAAAGCGAATGGCCAATATGCCTACTGAATTTTTCTACACCAGTAGAAAAATTAGCTAACAATTCAACAGGTACTTCACACACACAAAATACAGGCAGCCGATGAAAATAATTTTTAAATTGATAATAAAGGAAGTACATATTTTTTAAACAGGAAAATGTAATTCTAAAAAATTGCATAAAGCTCATTAAGATTAAAAAACACATACATAAAATACCCAAATGTAGATGAAAGTATGTAGAAATATCACTTGTAAAAGAGTGAATTTTTTTTTTCTTCTGAAGAACAACTTGGAAATGTATCTAAAGACTCAAAATTCCTATGCCCTTTGACTAAGCGAGACTGTGGTTGGAGACTTAGGCTAGGGAAGACGGGGAGAGTGAGCATGAACGTGACCTGGCTGCCGGATGTCCCTGCATCCCATACCAGGAACCAGGGGTGCGAATGGATCTATGGAGAATGTGCCTCAAAGATGCCCCGAGGCTCAAAGGCTGGAAACCAGAAGCAGGTTCCAAATGGCCTATAGAGCGTGCTCTCATTTTATAAATATACGTAGACACACCAGTTACTATTCCAACCATTCATTCAAGAAACGTTTATTGAGCATCTATCATGGTATTAACCATAATCAAGAATCAAGATTCCTTCCCCGATGGGGCCCAGAGCAGATGGCACCAAGCAGGGTGACAGAGGTGTTCTGTGCGGGCCAGGGTGACAGGAGGGAATCTGCACACGCACAGGGGATGGGGAACAAGGGGAGCTTTGGGGACTGGGGGTGGACGGGAAGGAGAAAGGTTCCAGAGACCGTGAACTAGAACAGGAGTCTGAAAGAATGTGATAACCACCGTTAGCTCAAGAGTTAGTATCATGGGTGACTTTGTATTTTTTCTTTTTGTCCATGTACGTTTTCTAATTTTGATACAGTGAGCATGTCCTACCTTTGGGTTTTTTTGTAGTTTGCCAAACAATTCCATCCAGCCCCTCCCAAACCACCCCATCCTGGCCATCTGTGGCTCCTCCCCATGCTGAGGGGAGCCTCTTCGTCGCCCCCCTCCCCAGGCATCAGATCCTCCTTGTAGCTCCGAGTCCTGCCCTGCAACCCCCCACACTTCCTGGCCCCCCTCAGTCTTTGAGGCTCACATGGTGCTCCTGCTGACACCCCACCCTGGCTGCAGGCCAAGGGTCCGTCTGCAGCGCTGCCCCAGCTGAGACTCCCCGCACCCAGCGGCCTGACTGCTGAACGCAGCAATCCCTCCTCCCCTCTCCAAAGACCCCTGCTCTCAGTCTTCTGGTTCCCTTCCACTCAGTTCCCTAGCCCACTGGCACCCCTAGCCTCACTACCTTGTGACCATGACCATGCCTCAAGAACCAGATGGAACATCGTCTCAGCCAAAGAAGATCCTGTCTTTTGGGGAGGGGCAATTTCCCACACTACGGGCATGAAAAAGTGGGGAGAGCCAGCTCCCCCCAAGGCTCAGATAGGCTTGGTCTGCACATGGTTACTCTAGACAATGAGCACAGAAGCAAAGAGGCAACCGGTTACTCCCCCAGCTATTACAGATGTTGACAGTAACACAAGACAGGGAGAATTATTACTCAGAAGAACTTTTACACATTCCTGAATGCTTATTAATTAGAATTAAGTTTAGAATGCCTACAATACATAACTTAGAAATGTTTTACCTATTCTAAACGTAACATAATATATAAAGTACTTTTAAGAATTACACATGCTTCCGAGCAATTATGTAATCAAGAGTTGATGATTTTGAGGATGCATTTACATACAGTGTATACTGGCTGAAATGTATGCAAGAATTCTAACCTCTAAAGAAAAGACTAACAAAACATTACAGGCAGACCAAACAAGCCCAACATCTCAGTGAAAGGGGCACATCCATACTGAGGGCCAGGAACACTACAGGGTAGTTTTTAGAAGGGAGAGCAGAAACGATCGAGAGAATGAGAAGGCAAGCCACAGGCTGGGAGAAAGTACCTGTGTCAGACACGCGTGGTAAAGGAACGTCATCCAAAATGTACCAAGAATTCCTAAAATCAACAATAAGAGGACCACCCGAATGAAAAGTGAGCAGATCGGAACAGAAACCTCACCAAGAATGATACACAGACAGCAAACAAGCATAAAAAAGGGTGCCCAGCATGATGGGTCACTAAGGAATTGCGAATTAAAACCATGAGACACTGCTCCACACCTCCTAGAATGGCCAAAATCTGAAACACTGACAACACCAAATGCTGGGGAGGATGTGGAACAACAGGAACCTTCACTGACTGCTGGTGGGGATGCAGCATGGTGTGGACACATGGGAAGACCGGCTGGCAGTTTCTGACTAAACTAAAAATATTCTTACCATGCAATCTAGCAACCACACCCTGGTATTTCCACAAATGAGTGACAACTTATATCCACACCCAAGTCTGCACACAAATGCTTATCAAAGCAGCTTTACCGAAGGTGCTGAAACTTGGAAGCAAACAAGACGTCCCTCAACAGGTGAATGGATCAACAGACTGTGTTATGTCCAGGCAATGCAATACTTTTCGGCACTAAAAAGAAATGAGCTATCAAGCCATAAAAAGACATGGAGGAACCTTAAATGGGTATTACTAACTGAAAGAAGCAACTTTGAAAAGCAACATGCTTTATGTTCTGGACACATAGTTCTGGAAAAGGCAAAAGTACAGTCACAATAAAAAGGTCAGTGGTTTCCAGCGGTGGGGAAGGAAGGAGGGACGAGAGGCAGAGCACAGAGGATCTTCAGGGCAGTGAAACCATTGGGCAGGACGGATGCACGTCACTGTACATTTGTCCAAACCCACAGAACGCGCACACCGAGAGAGACCCTAACAGAAGCTGGGAGCTCGGGTGGTGACGAAGGGCCAGGGCAGCCTGCACCGCTGTGGCTTGTGGTGCTGGAGGAGGCTGTGCGAGCTCGGGGAGGGCCCGGCGGAACTTCCTGTCCTTCCTGCTTGATTCTGCTGTGACTCTAAAACTGTCCTAAGAGTGAAGATCTATTGGTGAGGATGACGAGGAGGAGGAGGAGGAGAAGAGTGACATGCTCAGGACCAATCAAGTTAAAGCCGGGCTGTGAGCCCCCACCAGCTCTAACCACGACGAGGAGCGTCCAAGAGGTGCCAACACCCCCGGTGGTCCTGCGGCGGGCTCCCGGGCCTCGAGACAGACATCCTGTGAATGGACACTACACCAGCCGCGCACAAACGCGTTGGGACTCACCTACCGCGGACACCTGGGGACGACATCACGCCCCACTGACATCTCGAGTCCCCAGCCCTATGTGGTTGTGGACAGTGACACTGAGGGGTGTGTCTGACAAGCAGGGGACTGTTACCGGCATCCGACGGAAGGCACTGGATGAAAACTCCCAAGGAAGAAATGATCTGTAGGCACGTTGCTGACCTGCTGCGAGGTGCATGGTGAGGTGCAGCTTGTGAACGTGGGGGTGACACCCATCTGCGCCAGCACACCCTCAGGCTTACCTGGGACCTGACCCCGGCCCAGAACAGCCCCCCCCAGAAGGAAGCCCGAGTTTCCCTGACCTCCAAAGCATCTGGGGAAGAACATCCATCTTTCTGAACGGTCAGCTTCCCCGGTCTGCGCCACCCTGAGGGGAGGAGACTCTTTATCAGAGGCTTTCCGAATTATGGGACCTTCAGTGAAAGGAATCCTTCAAGAGGAAAACAATGAGCGTGTCTGCTGCCCCACTGCCCCTCCAGCCAGAGGACTCCCCGGCTTGCTCCGACGGGGCCTGGCGGCACACGGTTCCTCACAGGGATTACTAACGTGCAGAGAAAAAGTCAACCCACTACAGAACTAAGTAGCCTGGTTCAATACAACTCATTTACTGAGCAAACCAATCTGCCCTGCCCACCAAAATGGCCCAGTCCAGTCCCACCCGCCTGACGTCATCAAGGAAAGCTCCAGAGCCGAAGTCTCTCCCGCCCGCGTCTTCCATGGGCCTCCCCACTCGGATCTCCCTGCTCTCTCCTGCATCGCGTCCTTTCTCTGGAAACTCCTGCCCCAGCTCCCTGCCTCTGTCTTCAGCAATGATGCTCTGCCTGCTGTCCAGGCTCTGCATTACCCACTCCGAGCCCTTCCTGCTGTTTCCAGAGTGTCCAGGTAGCAGTCTGTCAGCATAAACTTGTCATTTCCTGCAGCCCCTTCCTCCTCCCCAAGCACACATCCCCGCTCCACGGCACGCTGTTCACGCTGCCCCTCCCGCCTCTCCCCTCCTGGCATAGCGGGTCCCTCTGTCCCATGTCCCACACACACAGGTCTTCCTACCCACCACACTGCAAACTCTCCGGGCCCAAGGGAGCCTCCTGTCCAGCCTGCATCTGCCACAGAGCCCAGCACAAAGCCGCTACCCAGCAAGGCAAGGATAAAAGTCGTCATCATGCTCCAACACCAACCCTCATGTGGCTGATTTCCCCCAAAGAAAAGGATGCAGAAATTACATATAGGGTCTAAAAATTTTAAAAGCATTTATCATCAACATTGAAAAAAAAATCTCTTTACAATACATAAAAAGCTAATGTCATGATTCATCTTCGTGGAAGGGTAGGAAAACCACCAAACTGGCCCCACACGGAACGTCAATGAATTCTCTGGGGGCAATCAAGTACCTGTTGGGCCAACATTAACTCAGATGTCCAATCGTGGCCCTTTTCTTGCTCAGAGTTCTTATTCAAGTTAGAACTTGGTTAACACAGCACAGTATCTCCGTCCTAAAAAGACCTCTGCCTTTGGAAATCAAGGTGACAAGACAGCCCAGGCTGCCTCTGTGATATAAAGGACACGAAGAAAATTAATCCTTGACCAATAAAATGGAATTCTGATGAAGGTCACGAGTGGCCCAGCTCCCCCTCTTCAGGAAATAAAATGCACCATCAGTAAGAGCCACGCTAGGAACGGGGGCGACAGAAGGCGGTCATCGCGAGCCCTACAGACAATACTGGCCAAGGACGGCCAGGCTCTGGGGGGCAAGCTCCGGGGCACAATGAACCCCTGTGAAAACCCAGGCTGCAGAGAACGTCCTGACGGCACCCCCGCTGCCCACTCCCTGTCCCAGATGTTGAAACACTATGGGAACCAAAGAAAGATCGCCTCACACTGGCCTCTTCACACCAGCCCAGGAAACCGCCTCCTGAAACACTGACACCTCATATCCAAAACCGAGGACCGGGGCCTTGGAGTAATGGAGTCCCAAGAGATGGTCTTGCAAATGAGGACACACGCTCCGCCCTTTCTCGGAGGCTCCAGTGCCAGGAAGAACAGCAAAGGTGTTAGGAGTCCTGAAAAAAGGTACCTGTTATCCTGGCCTGGCCCAGCCCCGCTCAGCGGTTCATCACCCGGTGACACCTGCGTCACACGTGGACTCGACTGTCCTGGTATGCCCTTTGGGAAACTTGCTTAGGTGAGCAGAAGCTCCCAGAATCCTCTCCTTGACCTTCCACCACTCTTAGGGCAACACGTGCCAAAGGAAACTCATGCCCGAATCCTACCTTGGACTATCCCAACCCTCCAGCTCCAGACGTGTATCAGCTAAGGCACACATTCCACTGAGCCTCCCCGGTTCCTTCCAGAACAAACGTGACTCTTGAGAAGTCACATAATGCCTCAGCCCCAGCAATACCATTTCCAAGCTGTGTGACATTGACTAAGTGGCTTAATTTCTCCGAGCACTCGTTCTGTTTGTAAAATGGGAAACACTATCATCCACAGAAGGTGGTTGTAAGAATTGAGATTTTTTTTCCATTCAATAAATATTTACTAAGCGCCTACTGGTCTAGAGGCTTGGGATACACCAGTTGCCGAAGAGATAAAAACAACAAAAAAAATTCCTGACCATGTGATGTTGATGTTCCAGTGGGCTAACCCATGGGCGGGTAAGCCCCAGGGCCTGGCGTGAGGAACAGCACCGGTAGGCTCTGATCTCATCATCCTCAAAGTGTTTCCACTTCTGGCAAATCTTGTGCCCAAGAAGGTACCTGAGTTTTGCCCATTACTTCCAAGAAACCCAAGAACAAACCAGAAAACACCTGTCCCCCAAAAGTCAAAATTCAGGATGGTTATCTGCACTGACCTTTCCTTGGGATACTTGTCATAATGCTGCCAAAACGCCCCCCACCCCGTCATCGGGCCCCACAGTGGCCCAGGCCAGCATCAGTCCCGGGGAGGCCTCCCGCCCCCAGCAGGAATCTCACTGAGCCTACCTGCTCCGAACCGCCAGCATTTTCAACTCCTGAAGCTTCTCCTTATGGCCCCTCCTTCCATACACACCAGCAATTCCCTAGCTGGCCCTCTGCCTCCCGGCGCGGGACACGGCCACTGCTGAACACTGCCCAACCGTTCCTGAGGCTTACGCTTCTAGAGGATTTGGACAGATCTTTTAGTACAGGCGAATGACTTTTAAGGGAGCTCCTCCATGACAAACCTTGGAAGTGTAACTCAACGCCTCTGACAGGGTGTAGTGATGGACTTATTTTCAAAGCTGGCAGCTGGTGTGACACCCACTACTCACAGCTCACAGACAGCAGAGATGGGGGGTCATGACTCTGGACGCTCCATTCTCACCCGTCCTTTGGGAGGCTGTGACAAAGCATCGTGGCAGAGTAGAGAACTTTTAAAAGTCATTGATAAGGCTCATTAATGTATCAAAATGTCACCTACTCAGTGTGAACCATTAAAAATTATTAGTACAAGTATTAGTAGAAATAGTCATTAAAGTGCAGAAATATGGAGAAATACGCATCACCTTGGCGCTTCACGGCCAGCCCTCACTTCCTGCTCCCAATCTCTCGGTCCTGCACGGCAGGAGATGCAGCCTACGGTCTACACCTGGGGCGCTCGGGTCAGGGTCCTGGTAAACAAGCAAGGCGAGCTTCAGTGGAACACCAACTTGGCTCAAATATTTGGAGACACTCAGCAATTGAACTAACAACAGAAAACATATTCCAGCATAAGGTATGCTTATGAAGCAGAAGACAAAAGTCACATATATACAAAATAAAATGTTTAAAGCTGTGTCCTTCCAACCTCTCAAAAGGATGCATTTCCTCTCCTCTGCAGTTTGGGGAGAAGCACAATTCAAGACCACAAAGCTGCCCAGGGTTGTGAAATCCCCCAAAGGCCCACTTTAGGGTCAGTGATGGGATCTGGTGCTGGATTCTCTAAGAAGGGAACCAATCATCCATGCCACCTGGAAACTGAAAGCAGGTTGGTCTAACTCCATCAAGGCTGGTGGCGTTGGGTGAGGAGGGTTATAAAACCATTGCTTCTGGGATTGTTAAGCTAAATTTGGGTCATTCTGAAATAATCGGTGGATGAAAGTGACACAGATAGATACCTCTCCAGGAGCCTTCATGAAGTAATTTTCAAGACAGCTAGTTCTATGAGAAAACCTTTAAAATAAGGTAGAGGGGAGTGAAGCAATGGGTACGGAATCGGAAATAAAATCACAGTGTATGATGATGAGGCTGGAAATTCACCTGTTAGCCGTGGTCAGGTACCATGTCTGCCCAAGCAGCATCTCCCGGCAGAGACTGAGCTGCGTCTCAGGGGCCCCGAATAAACCATGAGAATGAGGAAAACGCCAGCCACCCCATTTAAGGGCAGCGAAAAGGAATGTGTCTAGAGCATAGAGCACACAGAGTATTCCTTCTCTGTCCACTGAAGCCAACAACTAGCCAGGCAGCTCTTTCATCAAAGGGCATGCTTGACAGTGGCCCGATAGAGCATGCGTCTTCGGTTCCCGGGTGAAGCTAAATTTGGGATGGCTTTCATATTTCAGGATAAACATGACTTTTTACTGGCACAACTTTGTACTTTTAAATAGAGACAAGGCTAAATGCAAACATTTTCCACTTTTCCTAAATGAATATAAATCATTACCATACATTTTTAAGAGCAGACACCGAAATGTACATCGACTGCCTTGAACTTAGCAAAAGCGTAATGATGCTTATACAGGTTGGGGATGGTGGGGGAGGGCAACAGAAAATATAACAGACTGGCCTAAAACTGGATAATGATATTTTCCAAAAAGTCTTCGAGGTTCCCTTTTGGGCCACAGGCACATCCAAAAGATGAGAAATGTGTGCTTCATGCTGAAGATGGGGCCAGCATGCTGGCAACTGTCCAAAGGGGAGTCAGTTTCTTCTCTCAAAAATCCAAAAGGACAACAGTTTCTGCCTCCTGCACAGAAGCAGCAGAAATACGTGCATGGATCCCAATGTCATTTCCCGTCCGTCAGCCAGCAGGCGGGGAGGGGCCGCCCCCACGCAGGGAGCGGGCCCTAGAGGCTCCCCCTGCCAGCCTGCGGTTCACAGTGCTCCTGTCTGACCCACACTCAATCTCGACAGGAGAAACAGGTCTCATTCTCTTCCAATATCATTTCTAGGAGCAATCTGCACTTTTCTACAAATGGTCTTTTGTATGGTTATTCTTGCTGAATTGCAAACAATAAGACTTCCATAAATCAAGCCTGCCAAATCTCCTCCACTGCTAATAAAATGAGGGCTTTACCATTAGGGGGAAAAAAAATCAGAGAAACCTCCTCAAACACAAGACATAAAAACACACTTCCTTTTTGCTGAAATTACCAGTCCCACGAATGCACGCACCGGTTACCTTGATGAGTACACATGAAACAACAATATGCTGGGTGTAGTTAAGGCAGGTATTTTTTGGTTCTGCAAATAGAATGTGAGCAGTCTGATGCAAGGACGTATCTAATCTAAGTGTGAAAAATATTTTCATTGCTCTGGGAACAGTCACTGTTAAATGAATGCAACAACAAAAAGGGGGGGAAAAGAGCATGCAGACCCAAGGGAATTACCAAATCAATTAACAAGTAATTCAGGAACTAATTTCTATATTGCCTCTTAGCACAAAATTGTATCTTTAATTTCTCCTGCAATAAGCATCTCTATGATGGTCCTAACACGCACACCGCTGTAAATGAGTTTACAAGGATCTCTTTTTGATTGGCTGTACAACATTATTTCTTCACAGTTCAATGCTACTGTAGCCAAGTGCTCTGAAATATTTAATTATACTGGTAGCTACCAGTTACCAATTTGCAAGACCCAGAGTGAGTACAGTACATTTTAAAGAACTAGTAATCAACTAATTAAAACCACAGTGAATTCCAGATACTCCAATTACAAGCAACTGCTGTGGAATACACTTAGCGGGTTTCTGAAATGGGGGAGGGAGCTCTGGGGAGGCCTGGCTGTGCCGTGGAGCTTGGGTGCCACCAACCGAAGACCCCTCGGCGCGGGCGTCCTTTGTAGCAGGGTCTGCAGCAGCCTCCGGGTGTTGCCCTGTGCCTGAATTTTTACCGTAACCACGGAAGTCACTCTGGAGGCTCGGCGGCAGATGAGGCCATTAAATGCCAAGACTGTGCGTTTTGGAAAGAGGCAGACATGGGTTTGAATCCTGTCTCTGCCTCTCCCCGGCTGTATGAAATCGGGCACCTGAGCCTCAGCTCTCTCATCTGTAAGATATAAAGGAGAGCCCACAGAGTCTCAGGGGGCTGCTGGGGCCTCAGTGAGGCCGCAGGACAAGGAAATGCCCCCCAAAGGGATTCATCCACCCTTAGGAACCAGATCCTTCCAAATGCAGTAATTTTTCTTTATTCTCTTCCTCATTTTTACAATAGCGGGATCAAACAGTAGGGAGCTTAAGGGTTCCACTTAGGAAAAAAAAAAAAAAGGTCAATACAGTCAAGATAGGTGCACACATTATTTATTTCTATGTATTTTTTACGCCCAAGGGAGAAGAAAATGCCCAGGATGTTGGTATTAATAGTGGAAGGAGCACAGGAGTGAGCATCAGAGAAGATGGGACCTGGATCCCATCACATGAGGTGCAACCCTGGGCAAGTCACGTCACCTTCCCGGGATTCCATTTCCCCATGTACAAAATGGGGACCTCCTCCGGCTTTAGAAACAGCACATTTGCTCTGCTAGGGCTGCTGTAAGTCCAGTCCAAGCACTAACAGAGCATGCGGTTGTCTGGGCAAAAATGGGATGCTCAGAGGGAAAACCAAACCAAACCAAACCAAACCCTCTTATGGTCAATACATGGATTTTGTATATATTAATACATTACATACACATACACGTGTATAAATACATACATACACGTGTACCCATGTATATTCTCCATTCTCTAAAATAAATTAGTTAAGAAAAATAGGTGAAATCTCAAGTAGACTTCAATTTTCATGCAAAAAAAGAAAAAATCTGAGACCAAACCCAAGAGACCTTGGTTTGCAGAACCTCTGTGAAGCTTCCTTCCCGCTTTACATCAACCTGACACAGCACCGGGGCCACAGCGGTGCTCTGAGCATTCATCGCTCTTAGATCTGCCAAGAACCTACCTTGTGCCCACCCTTCAAGGCCCACAGCCTCTGGTTCCCCTTGAGTTTGCAAACTGCCTCTCCATTCTCACCAGGTCCACTCACACTCCCCATGCTCTGGCTCCTCCTCACCCCTGGGGCTCCTCCTCACAACCCCCACCTTCAAGACTCCACCTCACCTCCACCCCCCTGTACACCTCTCCGCCCCACCCCCTCCACCCCCCAGGCTGCTCCTCAACCTCCTCCCCCCACCCCGTCCTCCTCAACCCCCCTTCAGACTCTGCCTCACCTCCCCCATCCCACCCTTAGGCTCCTCCTCAAAGGCCCAGCAAGTTTCAAATTTATCCTCACTTGCCCCTTCCCTCCAACATAGGAAGGAGGAAAGAAGTACTTACTTGTTCTTAGATGGCATATCAATGGAAGATCAAAAAAAGAAAGAAAACTGCTGGAGGGGAGGGGGGGCGGAGGGATGGGGTGACTGGGTGATGGAATGAGCACTGGGTGTTGTATGCAACTGATGAATCATGGAATTCTACCTCTGAAACTAGGAATACACTATATGTTAACTAAACTCAATTTAAACAAAAATTTAAAAAAAAATTAAGAAAGAAAAAAGAACATTGGGACAATCTTAGTGGTCCTTTCAGGCTGTGAAATACTTTTGCATTGTAGATATTACTAAAAGGCCAATAAGTATTTAAAAGTACCAAGTGTACATATAACTACTGCTCTTGAAATTTCCTTGATTAGAAGAGGCATTTTGTGGTATTTAGACCTCTAACTCAGTATAAAGGAGGGGAAATTTAGCTTTCCACACACACACACACCCACACAGCACCCAGGGCATTTTATTCAAGATAATGCACATTTATCAGAAGGAAATTGTCTTCATTTAAAACCTACTTATTGAATACAATTTATATCATTAAAAATATTTTTACAGACTATCAGCATAGTCTTTAAGTATTTCCCCAAGATATTCATCAATTCATTGTCATCAAAGGGAAAAATAATCACTTCCGACAGAGAAGCCTGGTTGACCCCACTTGAGCCAAATGGCCACGGTTAATGCTACCAACGGTAAGATACACATGCAGCTACCTTGAGGGCGCCAAGAAGGACGGAACACCCCTGTGGTCCTCCAGCCCCAAATGCATCACCTCAACCCGGGCACAAACGGCAGGCAGTGCACACGGAGGGGCATGCCGCAGTCTTCCTGCAGCACCCCTCAAACAGCATCAAGGTCTGGGAAGGTAAGACAGACCGCAGAGCAGCCTCAGGGTTGAGGTGACCAAGGGCCGAAGTGACCCCACGCACTCAGGGACCCTGGGCTGCACCGGGAGACGGAGTCGGAGTGAGGTCTGTGGCGGCACTCGGGTGTCCCGGCTACCAGCACTGTGCGGTGCTCTCGGGGACGGCTGGTGTCAGGGCGGGGGCGGGCGCACTGGAGCCCTGCGCTGGTTCTGCAGTGTGTGCAAGATTATTTCACAACAGAGAGTTAAAAACAGTAAAGCTCGGGGCGCCTGGGTGGCTCAGTTGGTTAAGTGACTGCCTCCGGCTCAGGTCAGGATCCTGGAGTCCCGGGATCGAGTCCCACATCGGGCTCCCTGCTCAGCGGGGAGTCTGCTTCTCCCTCTGACCCTCCCCCATCTCAAGCTCTGTCTCTCTCATTCTCTCTCAAATGAATAAATAAAATCTTTAAAAAAAACACAAAAAACCCCCCCCAAAAAACAGTAAAGCTCTCCTTCAATCCCCACCCCAAGTCTTGTGTTCCTATTCATCCAACTTTAAACCAAATACATGATTATTTTCATGTTCTGATTATTATAAAGTTTTACACTTTCACTTATTACTTTATAAACACTTCTCACACCTCGAGACCGTCTCCAAAATGAAAGTTCTAGAGGCTGCCGGTCCCAGCACGATTCAGTGACCATCACTATTTAATTCCTTGCTCGCTGGACATCAGTAGCTCCCAGGATTTGGATATTCTAAATAATTCTGTTATGAACATTTTTGTACACTTAAGATTTTTTTTCCCTTTCTCTTGGTGAATTATTCCTTGGGGATAAATTTCTAGCAGAGAGGTTAATGGGAAAAAGTGAGTAACATTTTTTATACCTCCAAGAAGACCAGCAATCCATTTCTAGAACTTTCTTTTTAAACTAACTTTTACTAAAAGGACTTTATCATGCTTTGTTAGTTATAAAGCTAAGTATAAAACGATCTCTCATTGTTTTAAGTTTCCAATACTTTAGAAACCCACAAAGAAAGGCCAAATATCCATCCATGTTTATTTGCTTCCTGTGGTTTTTCATTTCCAAATCATCACTTGCAAGTTACTTATAGCCCCAGTAGTATATTTTCATAAATTTTAATGTATATTAAAAATAATATGAATTATTTTTCTACAGAATAACTTTGTGAGGATAAACATATTCTTGTTTTTAGCACTAATTACAATCACAAAGGCTCTGGATGATGCAGAATGAAGAATGTGGTAAAAATCCGGCAATTATAAAAACAGTCCACTGTTACTAAACTTTGCAGGTTTGACATAAAACAATTCTTATAAAGAAAAATACATAATGAAGGTATTTACTTAGATGGAATTTCTTCTGTATGAGTATTGAAAAGTAGCAGAGAAGTTTTAGAAGAAACCAGTTTTCACAAATGATTTTGGTCACTGACAATGGTTTGACTCTTTGATGGTTAAAAAATGTACATTTTGTCTTTTACCTAAATATAGTATTCTATGTACCTGAAACAGAATTAAGTGTAAAGAACACTGAATTAAAATGCATTCCATTTTTTAAAAGTTGCATGTTGGGTGCAACTTCTCCAATGGAACACACTCTTTACAACAAACATGAAATTATACACTAGTGAGCTACTCCATCTACAACCACTGCTTGCTTCCCTGCTCGACACAGCAAGGCAGGAGCTCTGCCAGGGAGCACCCCTCCTGAAGCGTGAGAGCACGGCGGGAGCGGACGCACGAAGGATGCACATGCTGATGAGCATCAGACAAGACGGCAGCAGGATCCCAAGACCTGAGGAAGTGTCCTGGGAGGGAGGAGGGGGAAAGATGCCACATCTCCTTGAGGACAAGGTAAGTTTTTCTGGAACAGAAGGCATTCGACTTGGGCCCCAAAGACAGGAAGACTGTGACAAGCACAGGTTAAAGGGACCAGTGCCAGCCAAAGCTAGGAGCCACGCATGCCCCCTGTGCCTAGGTCAGGTCAAAATCTCTCACAAGCCAGCCCTGACCTCACAGGTCAACCTCCGGGCCATGAGGCATGCTGCCACGTGGGTACCACGTCGGTCACGGGTGCTGGACAGCACACGCTTTTGAGGATGGCCCCACATGACACGTGGAACCCTATGAAAAGAAGATACCATGTACTTGATTTTTGATGTGGTTTAGAAAAGATGGTCCTTTAAGCACGGATTAAATCAGGGGGGATGGGGCATGGAAGACTTCCCTAGAAACATATTCTCCGAGACTCTTGGATTTGAATCCCAGCTCTGACACTGGTTGGTGCGGGAACCTCATCTGCTGTAGGACTTAACCCCCTGAGCCTTGGATTTCCCATCTGCTGTTGGCAAAAGCTGTGCCCTAGCTTGACAGAGAATTAAAGGTCGTAGGATCGAAGCATCTAATAGTAACTGATTCACAACAGGCATCAGTTGAGGAAGGGGGGCCAGCATTGCTGTGATAAATCTAACACAGTCATCTGGTTCATCGTGGACTTTTTAAGCAGGTGGAAATGTGAGCAAGTAAATACAGTGGGGTATAGGTCTCCCTGAATTGGGGAAAACAAGGTTTGGGAAGGCCCTGAGGTGTTAGTAGTATTTCTTTTTAATGTGTCTCTTTTGCCAGTCTACAAACATAATTATGATATTAGGTCCAGCAGCCAAACGCCCCCCAGAGTTCCACTGCTGTTTTTATAGGAAACATGGATTTCTGACGGCCGGTGTGATTCTCCCTGCCAGGAGGAGAGGCATTCACTTGTTTTCTAAACTTTTATTCACACAGGACAAAAGCCAGCTTGGAAGAAGTCCTAGTCCACGTTCTGTGTTCTTACATGTGGAGAAATGGAGCCCTCCATCAGGAACGGCTCAACGAAGCGGAACTGAAATGAGATTGTGATGCTGTGATTTTCTCAGGCGTCTTGGTAGACATGGGTTTGCAGGTAGTATCTGCAAACGTGTGGGCCATGGTTGAGGGCTTACAGCCCCTCATCACCTTCACAGTGAGGCCCCCGTGCTCCCACCTCACCTTCCCCTCAATAATGATGTGTCCTCTGGGCATTCTCTCTACCTGCGATAAACTGATAAAAAACACACGGCACTGTGTCTTTACCACAGTGACAGGTTAGGTAACTTGTGGACAAGATGGATTTTTTTTGTTTTTTTGGAAGGGGAGCCATGTGTAAGATGAACCCCAGGATGGCAGGCACTTGCTGAATCAACACGCTTTCCCTGGCCATTCCCAGCTACAGGCCTGACACGTGCCCACGGTCCTGAGGAGCCACCTTGGGAAAGGACCCACTGAAACCACTGATTATTGCAGCTTTTCCTTTTAAAACCGACCTGAAGGGTCTCCACTGCCTCAACGATTATAAAACAATACTGCACAGAGAGGGAGCTTCATGCTTCGTGAAAGGATGTGTTCCCACCAGGCTTATTTCAAATTCTCACTTTATTGCAACTTAGGAGGATTTATGTTAAAACCTTCAAATCATAATATTTTGACTACTGTATGTTTATTATCCAGTATATGGAGCCTCACAAAGTAGGTTCTTTGATTCCCAAAAGTATGGACAGGAACACAGTGGCCTTACCTTGTAACATTAGGAAGTCCTAAGGCAGAAGACTATCATAGGAGAGATGGCTGCAGGTGTCCCTTGTGGTCACACACACCTGGGCTCCTGTTATTAATCAGCCCCATGTTACGGGCTGAATTATGCGCCCCCCAAATCCAGATGCTGGAGCTCTAACTCCCAGTGTGACCATACTTGGAGATAGGGCCCTCAGAGAGGTAATTAAGGTTAACTGAGGTCAGAAGGGCGGGGCCCTCCTCCAGGATGACTGGTGGCCAGGAGGAGAGGAATAGACACCAGGACTCCATGCACAGGGGAGAGGCCATGTGAGGACAGAGCGGGAAGGCAGCCACATGCAAGCCAGGGAGAGTCCTCACAGGAAACTGATCCTGCTAGCCTCTTGACCCTGGACTTCCAGTCTCTAGAAATCACTGTTGCTGAAGCCCCTCGTCTGCGGTTCTTTGTTAGGGCAGCCCTTGCAGACGGATGCACCGTGTGATGCTGGGCAAGTTACTTTTTCCTTGAACCTTCCTTCCTCATCTGCCAAATGGAGACAGTCTCTGGCACTCAGAAATAGTAAGTGTTGGCGACTGCTGATACTCTGGCGGATCATAATTACCCGTCATCATAAACCCTACGGGATAAATAGCAGGAAGGAAGAAACCCTCGGATTAGGGAGAACAGCAGCCAAGCGTCACTCGGTGACACTACCCTACAGGCGCTGTCCCCTGGGGGGGTTCCTGGAGCCCTGGGGGGGGGGTCCCGGAGCCCTAAGCTCTATACTGTCCTCAGTCTCACGAGGACATTGCCGTGTCATGGAGACATGGCATGGCGCCCCCCCCAGCTGACACGGGGAAACCAACACCCCCCCAGCATCCCCTCAAGGCTGGCCAGAGCCTTTTGCCATGGGGTTGCCCTCCTCATACCCTCTCCCGGCACCCCTCCTTCCTGCCACTCTGCTCATTCTGCCCTCCTCCTGCCTCTGGCTGCAGCCTCCGCCTCTCCCCCACCTCCACTTCCCTCTCCCTCCTCACCCCCACACCTTTCCAGCTCAGGGGAATCCATCGTTCCTCAGCTCCTGGGGCTCCCAGGGTCCCTGCCACACAGCTCCATCCCAACACTCATCCGCCAGTCCTGGAGGGCACGGGGTGGGGTCTGAGCCCAGGCTGGCTCGTAGACTCTTCTGTTGCCCTGAGTCGTGAGCAGGGTACCCAGAGCAAGTCTGCACAGGATGGGCATGTGACTGTTCCAAGCTGACTGTGTCTGATAAGAAATAACGCCTGGAACAAATACCTTACTGATACATCCGGACAAAAATAAACTCTGGTTATTCACACCAGCGTTGGCTTTGGGGAACTTTCCTCTATTCGTGCGTGAGCTTGCGTTACTGAGCTTGTGGGGAATTGGGCTTCACCATCACTGCTGAACTTTTAAAGAAAATAAACATTTTGCTGAAATGAATCACTTAGTCAGATATTATCCCAGCTCCTGGATTATGGATCCACAGAGGACACACTGAGTCTCACTGGGAAGAACATCATGTCTGCATGGCAGTTTACAGTGTACAAAGCACCTGAGTGCACACAGCTCTGTGTCCCCCTCCTATAGCCCGCAGGACTAAGGGGAGTCACATTTTAAATTGCTTCGCGGATTTATATTTAAATGATGGATTCTGTATCTTGGTTAATGTAATTTCTTCAGGCATTTTGTTTAGACCATCCTGTCGTCCACCCATGCTGCCAAAGGGGTCTGGGGGTGGTGGGGGGTGTGTCCTCTTTAGTCCAAGACGGACGACTGTCAATTCCTAGCCAGGCATCCAGATAGTCTGAATGGTTTTTCCAATGACAGTCTGATATTTGAGGAGTCAAATTAAAAGCATGTGATGCACCCACCTGACCCATTAAATTAATAATCGTAATTGGCTAAAGTCTGTCGTGAACCAGGCCAGATGCAATACTCTCAGGGAGTTGTTCACCCAAGTGAGGTAAATTAGCTTTCAGGGCACTGGGGTCCACGTCAGTAAATTATCTGCTTCTGGGGAACTAAATGGGCCCCCGATGCCCGGGCAGAGCTGATCTGCCACATGGGTGAACAGCATATTCTCAGGGCGCCTCTCGCTCACCTTGGTTCCTCTGTGGTCAGGCCTGACAGACAGGAGCTGCGATGCTGACACCCCGCAGAGCACGAGACGGACCCTGGGATGTAGCTCCTGCTGAGCTCCTGGGAGGAAGAGCACGCCCCCCCCTTCCAGGCCCCCCAAAAGTTTCAGCCCGCTCTTCAATTTTGTTTCCTCTGCAGAAGTGCTGGCTGGCAGTTGACGGGTGTCCAAGTTGGAGATGTTAAAGTGAGCGTCATTAGGTGGCTTTTATTCTGCCCACGCCACACAATCCACCACCCTCCGCCCAGGCCGATCCCAGGTACCGGACAACACGGGTCGGTGGCCTGCAGCAGGCTGGCTGAGGGGATTAACTCCAGAGGTGCCTTTCGCTTAATTGACAATTGCTTCTTTCGACTCAGCTGAGAATCAAAACCGTGCACTGCTTCAAACGGATCCCAAGCCCAGTGGTGGAGTGCTACCGGAAAGTTCCACGCAGGTCGGGCCTTCGGCTGAGGGCTTGGGGATGGTTTTCTGGTAGCTTCAGGTGGCTGTTGGAAAGTGCTCTCCTCCAGAGGGGACCATGACATCCAGGTTCAAGGTCAAAAGTAAGACTTCAAGACAGGTGTTCTGAGGACATTTCACGCCTTTGCTGTATCCCTGGGGCATCCATCCCAAAACGGTGTGCTGACCTCGGCCTGCAGCGCGACCTCACAGGCCCGCACACCGGCAAAGTGCTCAGCTGGACCCTCACCGTGAGAACCAACAGCCCGGGGACTCCTGAGTGACCACCACAGTGGCCACCAAGGACAGGCTGCCCACACATGCCCCTCGGCCTGCCTCTCTTCAAAGTCCACGGAGACTCGTTTCTCTCAAAATATCATCCAGTTGATGAAACAGATAAAAAAAAAAAAAAAACTTCTGAAAGCAGGAAGTACATGTTTTGCCCATAAATTTCTAAAAGTTCACAGGGAGGCCTGTTGGCAGTTGGAGCTTTAAAACACAAACCAGTAGGCAAGGGACCCCTAGTGATGACTGAGACGGCCTGAGGGGGCCCGCCTGAGGGATCCGCACTGACGGGCGGGGGTCTCTGCCATAGTCTGACTCCGAGAGCACCCGTCGCTTCCAGAACCTCTCATTCCCGACCAACCCTGGGAGGCCTGCCCGCTCAGGCCCACGGCACACGTGCAAAGGGGGGTTAAACACTGCCGGCCTGTCTCAAGGGGGAAGACCAGACTCCCACACGGAAGCATAATGAGACCAAGACAGCATTTCTTACTCGTTTTCATTCTTCGAAGTCTTGCAGGAGACAACATACTCTCTCCAAGTATTTAGTGAGGAGCTCGCGTGTTTGTCCCACCAAGTGAAATATGTACTCTCAGTTGTGGAAGCATGACAAGACAAGCTGACCAAGATTTTCAAGATTCAAATACATCCTAGTGCTTGTTAGGAAGCGGGAGGCGAGGTGAGGCCATCGGGGCTGTTTCTGCAAGCGCGGCGGGGGCGGGAGGAGGCCGGGCTCTGGCCGGGAGTCTGCTGGGAAGGGGAGAGGCCAGGGCTGAGGCTGTGTATCTGTACTGTAATATAGAGATTAAAAAATGCCAAAGGGAAAGAAAGAAAGGAGAGCACACAGCTGCCGTCCCCCAAACAGACCTCCCATCTGCCACCCACGATTTGCATGTCACCTTCTCCGGGCTCATTTGTACTTCATTAACTGCCATTGACTTAACAAGATTTATGCAAATGACACCATAGGAGCTCCCTAACTCCCACTGCAATCAAGTGATTATGTATGTACAACTCTCCACAGCAATGAAAAATTAATACGTGACAAGCCCACTCGCCGCTGAGCTGGGCCTCTGGCTTTTTTTATTTTTCTTGCTTTGCTTTTTAATTTTTATTCGAACAGACCTTATCTTACTAGCTAAAAAAAAAAAGAAGGAAAAATAGAACTGTCTGAACTAATTCTCCTCTAAGGCCCCATAAAGGACAAAAAAGGAGAGGTGGGCCCATGTCCTCAAAAAATGAAGTTATTTTGCAGAAAATCAGTCTCATTCTCGATGAGGAATCTTTAACTGGGGCAAAGGGGAAGGGAGAAATCCTCGTCCAGCATGCTCCAGCTAGTTCCCACACTGGGGGAAGAGGTCTCTGTTCTCAAAATGAACAAGCTGCAGAACGTGAGCAAAGCATGGTTAAAATAATCCGCTGGAACACATTCAAACTGGACCAACACGAATCTGGTGGCAGAGCGTGGTGAAGACCACCTTGCTTGTGTCCTAAACCAGCTGCCACAAGATTCCTGTGAAGAGGGGGAAGAAAGAGTCTGCGATGATCAAAAACACTGGCTGGTCCCAAACCCGTCACCATCACCAGCCCCAGGGAGGTTGCCGAGGTTCCAGGAGGGTCTCTCTGCCATGGGGGGACAGGCCCAGGAGCTGGGGTATGGGGCTCCCACGTGCAGACCAAGTCTTGAACGTGGCTGTGCGAGAAGGCCAAGGGCCAGTGCTGGGGAGAAGGGCGGGGTAGCAAACGAAACCGTGGCGGGTTGAGGCGAGCCCTCCCACGCCTGGAGGAGGTGAGCACAGCGGCGTGGTCCCCAGAGAAACGTGTCGCGGCTGGCTGTCTTGGAAGTTTCTTCTACATAGGCAGAAGGTATCTGTCTGAGGTCAGAGCTCACTTGTTTACTTTACTTTAAAACACATAACTTCGCTTTCTAAGCTTTCTGAAGGCTTTTCCCCAACCGAGAGCACAGGCGCTGGGGCGAGGGGCTGGCGTCCGGATCTCGGCCCCATCGCTTCCCTAAGCGGCCTGGTCTGGAGTGCTCACCCTGCCCGGGTTTCATTTAAAGCAAGGATACCACAGCCACCTCACCTGTGGCAGTGGGCGGGGTTCGAGGGGATGCTATATGAAAAGCTCTTAACCAATATTAAGCACTCATCTAACTGTTCATTTCCTCGACAACAGGTCTAGTGAGTGTCTAGAAAGAACATGGGCTCCTTCCTCTGCAGTCCTGCTCCTCATTTCCGCTGGCTGAAGTCACGGCGCGGGGAGGGTTGGAATTCAGACTGTCTCTAATGATCTCAGATCCTTTACAAATACGGCACACACGGGCATGTGATATAAATCTGTAGGACCGTCTATAAACTCACATCAATCCCTGCGACCCACAGAAAGGCTCCAACAAAGGTGCCCTGAGCATGACTAATTGGAAAATCCAGTTTTGCTGGAATTTAAAAAAAATTCTCTCTGGAATCTCCACATCCGGTGTTTCAAGGGACTCTGATTATCATCCAGGGCCCATTTCACAGATGGGGAATCTGAGGCCTGGAAGGTTCTGCCATGGGGGACTCTGATCCGACAGGTGTGCACTTCTTGGAAGGAGTCTGCCCGTGGCTGCAGGTGGGGGGCAGCCACGAGGGACAAGGATCTGAGCATGCTCCTGAACCACGACTCATCGGGAAACCAGACCATGATTTAGATTTCATCGAGATTATTTTGAACATTCACAATCGAAAGGCTTCCAAAGACTGGATAATACTCATTTTACGCTTGATGGTCAACTCCAATCGACACACATATTGAAAACCTAGTCTGTATGGCAGGCCCCTGCTGCAGATGAGCAGGGTACAAATTGGTACAACCAATTACGCCAGGGGCCTGCCCAGCCCGTGTGTAGGGCAGCACCCCCCCAATCGACAATAGGCATGAATCAAGGAAATGGTCAAGAATTAAGTTTTAATATTCCCAAAAGGAAATGTCCCAGGACCAATTTTTTAAATGAGAGAAAAGGAATTAAATCATTTTCATAATTCTTTCTAGTTGAAACAGAATCAACAGAAAAATCACACATTAAAATCACCTCCTGTAGACAGCTCGGTGTATAAATAAAGGCACACAAAGAAAAGAATAAGCAACGACGTGTGTGGACTTCGACAGTAACAAAACCATTTTAGAGCAAAGACGTCACCCCCCAGCAAAGAGGAGGGAAGAGGATTTTTCTCAATGGCACCAGGAGCCAGTCCGCAAGTTGGTGGCCTGGGATCTGAATGTTTCTGGAGCCCCTGCTCGGGCCCTGTCCAATCTGTTCCCGTCCGTCCATGCTGAAACTGCCCAGCCCCGGCTAACGCCGCCTTCCTGCCGGTTCCAGATGGGTGAAGTTGTATTTGGGCACCGGCGCCAGCCTCTGTAAGGGCGGCCGGAGCCAACCAGAGTTGCGGAAGGGCACGGGAAACTGGGTGCCTGCCTGCAGAAGAGGGTGGCAGAGAGCAATCACCCAGAGGGACAAACTGGTCACAGCCCTGTTCTTCTTTTTTTTTTTTTTTAAAGATTTTATTTATTTATTTGAGACAGAGAGAATGAGAGACAGACAGCATGAGAGGGAGGAGGGTCAGAGGGAGAAGCAGACTCCCTGCCGAGCAGGGAGCCCGATGCGGGACTCGATCCCGGGACTCCAGGATCATGACCTGAGCCGAAGGCAGTCGCTTAACCAACTGAGCCACCCAGGCGCCCCGTCACAGCCCTGTTCTTAAGAGGCAGAGCTATTCTCCTGCCCACAGATTTTTTTCCCCCCCTTTCTCAAGCAGAATGCACTCTAAATCAACTGGACTTCTTTCACAAAGTAAAAGATGCTATTTCCAGGAGCCACAGTGCTGGGTCGAAGTCTTTATTTTTATTTTCCTTGGAACTATAATAGCAAAATATGTCACGTGAATTCCCATTTTACTTGAGACATAAAGTAATTTGGTACCCGGTTTCTGGGCTAATGAAAACCTATTCCAGGCTAGCAACATAGGCCAAAACAAATGCTTGAATTCAGGTCCTGTTGTGTAATGAGGAAGTTTAATTAAGGCCCCACATTACAGCTGTAAATGTTCCTTTATATAATAAGGTCTAAATGAAACCGAACCTAATCAAAGTTACAATTCCTTCATTAGCAAATTACAAACAAGAGTGCGCAGCTGACACACCGGCTATGATTATCACAACTAATTGCCTCGTTGTTACAAACCAGCCTGAAACAGTGTTCAGATGTCCGTCTGCGAGAGCAAATTAGGGCCACATCGGGCTATTCCTGTGATCACAAGGGGCTCTTGTACGGTGATCTGATTTACCCCTGTCGACTGGCGGCAGCGGCCCAATCAAAGCCGAGCTACAAAGGCAGCCTTTGAAGCCAGCTCAGCCTCGAAACACACTCCATATGCAGCGGGCAGACTGCACTTCATTAGATCTGTTGTCACATTTTTCCCTCTTCTTATTCTAATGATCCTATTTTAATACACACAGGAACCTCTTCTAATTGATGTCAAGTGAGTGACTTCTACATTCATCAACAGAGCACATCAAACAAACCTTGGTGCACGAGCCAGCATCATAGCAAGGAGAGACCTGAGGTGTGTCTCCAGCTCCAGGAAGGGAAAAAAGGGGAAAGCAGCGTACCTGTTTAATTGGGATGGCTCGACCGCTCCCAATGCTGTCCGCGCGGCTCTCCAGGCCTTTCTTCTCTTTGTCTGGGTCACTCCCTTTCCGAGACTGCAAAGCAAAAATAAAGTTAGCGTCTGGGTAAGGGCTGCGGCTCATGGATCTGCAGGCCTGCCCTCATCCGGACAGTGTCTGCGAATCCCTACCCGGGCAGTGTCTACGAATCCCTACCCAGAAGCCATGGATGATGCAGGCGCGTGCGCATGCACACACCCGAGAAGTGAGCTGTTGAGTACTTCGTTCCACTGACCCATCGTTTTACGGAGAATTCTCTAAACTTTTCCCCCTACTTTTCCTCTGCAAAATTACCTTTTAATTCTTTTTTTTACAGAGCTCAAAATTCAATCACTAGAAACCAATGGACCATATAGGAAAGTAACGCCCAACAGGAAAGCGCATTCTCAGGCTGCAGCTAATCCAGCCGAGGAGAAAAGGCCTCTTTGCGGCTTGTTGGGGAAACCTACCCCATAAAGGTGTATGTTGAGTTAACGTCTAAAGGATTTTTAAATTCTATGATGACGGAGAGGAGCAATTTAACCGTGCACTCTTCATTCGTATCAAGGTGCCGTGAACATTGTTTTTCTTTTTTTAAGTGCTTCTGGATGGTTAGAGTCAAACTAGTGTTAACCACACTACAAAAAAATAACAAAGGGGAAAAAAGTTGAAAAATCTCTTTTTTGACAAGACAACAGTACTTGGGGGAAAATGAGCAGCTCCGTCTGCCAAGTTCGCAGAACAGTCTTCTAGGCAGTGTTGTTGACATTGTGTGACCCGCCCAGGGGCGGGCACGTGCCACCCAGGGAAGCCACGACCCAGAGCGCACGGCGACTTCAGGAAGCGGAAGGAGCACCCCAGGTCAGTCTCCATCTCTGGATGGCATGAGGAAGTGTGAGCACAATGATTTTCTGACAGATTTATTTTATTATGAGAGAAAGATCTGAAACTCGTCCTCCTTAATAACTGTGCTGACAAGTGACAACTTCACTCCATTACTTTTCATTGGGAACATTACTCACGCAATATTGAAAATGGAGAAATATTTTCATGTGCTTTTCAAATCTGAGATGATATATGAAATGCACAGACGTCGTGGCGTCCGGTCCTGCAGCGAAGAGCTAATGAAACCCAGTTTCAAAGGGGTGTGAGACGGAGCAGCCGGTTTTTCTTTTTTTTTTTTTTAATATTAAAAGGGGCAGCGTCACCGGGTGTGAGAGAGAAAAGTCCCCATGATGTAAACTCAGATGTGGCACTTCAAGGAGCACGTATGCTCATTAGGCAACAGGCCCCTTTGATGAGTGTGAGAGCCAACATTTACTGAACACCTACTATGTGTCAGGCACTGTGCACTTTTTTTCTTTAGGGTGGCAGAAAAGCCTGGAACGAGGTAATGGGAAATGAAAAAGCAACAAACCGAAAGTTGCAGAAAAATGTAAGGCAGAGTTTGTCCGTCTGGGCTGGGAGGAAATGGGAGGTACTGATTTCCTTGTCATGAATTTCAGCTACAGGGTAGGGGCTCACTTTTCTCTTTAATTAATTCTTTAATTAATAATGTTCAGTCAGAGCTACGCAATAGCCCTCAATTCTCTTTTTGCCATATCTTACTGCAAATGGGCACCTGAGGTTTCCTTTTGTAAAAGAAGACTCAAGCCTCCAATATAAAAAAAAAAATTTTTTTTAATTAACACAGATCATTAATAGGACTCTGGGAATTTGATGAATTCCAAATTTCCCAAATTTGAAAATCCACCTTCATTATGCTCTGTTAACCAGAATAATTAACAAAACAAACATAAAAAAAGGAACATCTTCCTCAAGGCAGCACATCTGTCCCCCAGTCCCTCTGTTCCCTGAGGACTCCCAGATTCCAGGGGAGCAGGCTGCCGGAGAGCCCACCTCTGTCTGTCCACACATGCTGCCTGAAAGTTAGGAAGACTTCACCGCCGAAGTGGCACAGAAATTCCCTGACGACTCTAAGGTTGGGCCAGCTGCTGGGCAGAGGCCCGCCACACCCCCGCCCCTCGATTACTTCTCCCCGCGCCCCAGGCTGCGGTGCCCAACAACCGCACCGAGACAAACCCCTGGACGGGAAACGCCGCGGCACGCAGGGATCTGCAGTGGGGTCTCCCGAGTCTTCCGGCAGCCCGGAGACCGCATCGCCCACGGCACATGCCACTGCTCTGCTGAAACCGTTCCGTGGAATCCTCCCACATGCAGCGGCGCTGGGCGGCAGCTGCGCGGGGCACGAGGGACAGTGCGCGGGGACCAGCCAGACGCGCGCGACTGGACGCTACCAAGGGTGGACCACGCTCAGCGCAGGGGTCAGCGGCGAGCCAGGGGAGAGACGGCGACCCTCGCCAGCCCCGGATACGGAAGAAAGAACGGTTAAAGTCAGCCTCGTTATCACCTCCTCCTTTGCACGAATGTTTATCTTCTCCCACGTGACACAAGAAGCCACGGAGGGACACATCGTCAGCTACCTGCGTATGGGGGCAGGAAGCCACGCTGCCAGGAGCCCCCACTATCACACAGAAGCCTGCCTTCGCCCTTCAACCCCCGGCGAGCCTTCGACTCGGACACCCTGTGGCAGGACCCGCGCTCTCCTCCACAACAGACAAAACAGACGGCGCGGTGCATACCATCAGCTTTGCTGCCTTGTTTTTACGGTGGGCTTCTAGGGCTCTTTGCACAGTGTGCTTACTGGGTATGCTTGGCTCTGTTTACTGGGATTGGCGGGCATGACGGGGGGGGGGGGAGCTTCTCAAAGGATCATGTAAATGACACTGCTTTTTTAAAGTCTGAAAAGAAGGCGGTGCCCAGTAACTAGAGTAAGCTTAAGATGGGCAGATGGATGACAAACACCAAATTCAAGGTGATACTGATCCTCAGGCAGGGAGCCGGGCAGGGGAGGGGGGGGGGGTGCATATGTTTAGGAGGCACACCTGGAGGGCTTCGACTTTTACCCAAGATGTATTATTTCTTAGCAGCAGCAGCAGCTGCGGCAAAGTGCGTGCGTTTGATGAGCCCCATGTAAGTACGTGCCTGTGTTTTTTATTCCTGTCTCTTCATGAAAATATTTTCTAATAAAACCATTTAACCACGTGTACATTAGGACAGCTACACTAAATTAACTGTCCTAAGAACCCACACTACAAAACCAAAAAGGATGTAGCTTTTTAATACTTCCTTTCTCAAAACAATGATTTTTTTTCAAAGAAATGAGCAAAATAAGATAGAATTTAGATTTTGATTAATTCCTACTGCAAATAGAACATAATTTGCTACTACGGGAGCAATTTGAAGTTTATTCTAATTTGTGAAGAATGCATGTGATTTTTGTCTAAAAATGTGCATTATATGCAAATAAACATCTGGGACTGCAAAACGTGAGCCCAGAATGGTACATTACAGGTCTATTTTATAAAATTTATAAGTGCAGTATTTGAAAAATGATGTGTGTACTACTTAATTAACTCTGGCCTCTTTATGACGGTCTAATAAATAAGGTGGATAGTGCTCCTTCATCTGGGTGTTACAGTCCCAGTCTGCATGGATTTTTTACTAAGATTGTTCGGCCTAGAGCACATCTGTCCTCCTACTAGACGCTTTTGAATAAATACACGTTTCCCCAATTTAAGCCAATAATTACCAACAATTGCCAAGGATGAAGAGTCGACGAATTTTACACATTTAAGAATAGGTGCAAACTGGAAATAATGAGAATTTAGTTTCTTAATTGCTACAATCTCAAAACTAACTTGCCTCTTCTCATTCCTTGGATGACACTGACATCTAGTGGAGTTCCTATTTCTAAGATCTTGAACTTAAAAATACCCACACGTCACCATCAACATCACCACCACTGTTTTGTTCAACGTCAAGCCCAGCAGTGACCCACATTTGGGTCCCGCCCCGGGATTTTAGCCTTTTCCTTAAATGCCATGATGCAAACCCACTGTAGTGTTTGCTTCTTTCATAGCCCCAAATTTCTATTCCCTTTAAGAACGGCTGCACGGCTGGACTCAATTCTAAAATGCTTTACTCTCAAGCTGTTTTCCAACATTGAAAGAGAAAGAGAGTAAGCAGTGAGAATGCACACGTTCACGGGGAGGTTTTTGCATTATTAGACACATTAATCACATAATTAATGGAGATTTTCAGTGACCGTAAGGATGAGTTTTTATTGGCTCTGCACCTACCCCGCCCGGCCCGGGCTACTGGGGGTCCCGGGCTCTTCTTGGATGCCTGCCCGCCACACACGCACCCATGCTCGGCCTGGAGAAGCCGGGGGAGGGGGGGCCCTTATGCCTCACTTCCATCCTCTTGCCCCTCCTTCTTCTCCAAAACACTTTGTCTTGAATATGGGTTGACTCTGGTAAGAACTACTCCTGACAAACAAGAAAACGTCTCCACAGACAGCAGTGGGGAGATATTTATTAACAGAGTTACTATTATTTTTGATTCTTCTTGCCTTAAAGTTTCTCCTTGGTATGCAACCTGGGTTGTCATGGTTACCTAGTGGGCAGGGTCCAGGATAATGTTTTCTGGCACATTCCAATTCCAGAGCCACTTTATAAAGAGTAGGAATGGCTATGTGCTGCAGCTCTTTCCAAACAGCCCTATTTTTAAAGAGACTTCCTGGCTTCTCACCTCTTCCTCAGAATAGAAACCAAAGCTGATGACCAGTACATGCGGCCCCTGGCAGGTGTGGTGAGCCTGCATGTTCTTTCTCCCTGCCAGGCCCTAACAGGTGTGGCAAAGATAAAGGCGGCTCCTGGTCCATGTCGGGAGCACTCCCTCCTCCCCAGTATGCTGGTGTCCTGCTCACCGCCAACCATCTCCGCGCCTCCGGGAGTCAGTTCCCCAGGTCGGCGAGTCACGAGTGAGCTTGCAGCCCGTTCTGCGGGTCACACCCGCCCAGCCGCAAGGCCCGGCCTGGGTGCACACAAGCGCGGCCAGTGTTGGGCGAGCTGGGAGCTGCTGCTACTCTTGGTGTGTGAATCATTTCACAAGAAAGCCTCTTACATCAGGTACCAGTTTATAACCACATCACGCACTCCCCTGCGTTTTGTAGAAAGCTGAACACCTCCCTCCCAGTGGGTCACACGGTCCTACAACTGCTTTTGCTTATTAGCACGGTCAGAAATCCTTTCCATGGTTGCAACGGTGGTGACACAAAATTGAAATCCATGCCACAAAGACCCTTCGCCCCCACGGGGGATTCTTCCAGCAGCACCACACAGAGAATGCTGCCGTTTCCGGCCCAGAGAGGCTAAGCAACTTGGAGGCTGGGGTCTGGGTCTGGTCTGTCTGGTCCTCGCTCTGCACCCCCAGCAGCAGCATCCGTCTGACCCGACGTGGCAGAGGACAGTCAGCAAAGGAAAGGGAGGGTCCGCAGGCAGCAGATCTTGGCAATTACGACTCTCCAATGGGAGAACTGCCTCAAACACGCAGGAACTGCGTGGGGCTCTACTGCGCTTGGCAGCTGCATACCACCTCAGGGATGCCATCTCCAAATAAGGCAGCAGGTCAGCTGAGGCTCCCAGTCACCCCTGCAGAGCCCTCCCTTAGTTCAACACAGGAAATCCTGGACTCGTCTGCATCTGAGTCAGCGGTAATCACTCCAAAGTGGAAGTCCAATGGTTTAAAACAGGGCACGACATGACTGTGCTGCACTGCTGACCTGAGCTTGTAGGGTATTTAGCGGCACCCCCAGTTGCTACCCATGACTCAACCTGGCTCCCAGCTGTAACAACTCAGAATTTCTCCAAAAACTGCCAGGCGTCCCCAGGGACCAAAAGCACTGGTTGAAAAGCAAATCCTTGTAATGCACAGGCCTGGTCCCAGGGGGGAAAACGTTCTTCTGAGGTCAAACGACTCCAGTCACAGGCCAGCAGTCCTGCCTGCAGCTCTGGGCTCAGCACAGAGCGTCTCGTGGTTGATTAGTAATGTCTGCTGGGTGCACAGGAAGGGATGCGGTCGGAGCACTTTTGCCTCCTCACTAGTTTAGGGGTTCTCTGCATCCCCAATTGCCCAGGGAGCTTTTAAAAACTGCACATGCCTGGGGCCCATGTATAGATTCTGGGTTCATAAACCTAAGCCCAGGGAGAGGACCTATAGGTTTAAAATGCTCCATAAATGACTGTGAAGAAAAGTCCAGTGGAGAGCCCCGTGTCGAGGAGCGTCTGAGAAACACTGAAGGCTCCTGGTGCCAAGCCCACCCTCCCCCCCTCCGTGATAAATCCTCAGGCGCCCCAGCCCGAGAAGAGGGGGGTCCGTGCACCGAAGCGGCTGATGCCTCCTATGGGGAGGGTTAGGGGCACACGTCTGGGAATTCTGGCACAGTTTTGTAATCTTGGACCCAGAGTAACAAGACTGTCGCTAGAGACCGGGACAATCACGAGATAATAAATACCTTCGTAAGGCCCTCACTCTTCATTCTGACACACGTATCTGGACTCCCTGCGCACAGAGAAATTCACGTTTTCCTCAGTGCCCACACCTTTGCTTCTCAGAGTTTTGTTAGACTTCCACAGAAGTCAGGGCTATTCTCGTTAACTGAGTCTGGATTCTACAAGTAACACTAAACCATCTGGCAATGAGTAGATGGACAGTGCCTGAAATTCTCCGAAATCACTCAGATTTCTTCCGGGGAAGACACTCACAGTGAAAAGGTTGGAGCGGCGCTTGGACTGCTTCCGGACAGGTGTTGGCGTGTTGGCAGTGGGAGGGACATCGATTCGCAGCTCCTTCTGGCTGGTGCTTGGCGTCGATGGGACGGAGGAGGAGTAGTCGCTTAAGCTCCCGCCTCCGTTACTGGTCTGAAACGATGGAAAACCAAGGTTTTATTAACGATACACCCCAGGAAGCTGATGCCACCACCTCTGCGGGGTCATAAGTGACAAGTTAGCAAGTCACACTGAAGAGAGGCCCGCAGGACAGGTCGGGTAGCTTCTCTGACTTGGCTAGTTGATTAGCTCAAGCAGAACATGGCCTCATTCTAGAACATACCAATCATCTTGTAAAGTTGACTTGAGAAAGAGAGGTCTCTCATTTGATTTAAAAATTGGGGGGGAGGGAGTTAAAATGTAATTATGTTCTATTTCTTCTGAAAAATTCAGGGGTTGGCTGAACTAAATGGGCTCTAAGGCTCCCTCACGGCTCTAGATTGGATGTGGAAAGAGTGCTGTTTGTCTCAACAGAACCTAATGCACACTCTGAAAATCTGAATACTTTTGAAGACATTTAAAGGTTCACAGAAAATGAGATGCCTATAGGGGAGACATCCACATCCTTGCGTCTACCTTCACAGGCCCCTACCGGAAATGCCATCACTTACTGACCTCCCCAAGGAAAATGGAAGTGCCATACCAAACTTTCTTGCTGTAGCCTTTTAAAAAGTCCAATATAACGCCTGCCTGAGAAATGTTAATTAAAAACACACACTCAGGCAAACCAAGTCAATGGTTTCCTTAGCAGGCTGTGGGTTTGGTTCCTTAAAGTGACAATTATTTTGTTTGCTTCCAAGTAAATAATTTGCCAGACTGTTACTCTGGAAAGATGTAACCTAAGGGAGATGGTAATTATACTTGAGGGCTGCTACCAAATTTAAGCATACAGTGGGATTAGCCACTGAGGTTTACCCACAACCATTCAACCCCTGAGCAGACCCGAACCAGGACCGACGCAGGGTAATATAAATCAACAGCAAAGACAGTGGTGCACACCTCGAGCCTCTGCCCAAACCAGCATGCCTCATAACCCAGGCAGCATGAAGACGGAAACGCTGAAGAATGATTCCCATAAAATCCACTTGGCTACAGCAGTTTCTCAAGGAAATGCGAAGTCAATTACCAACATGCTGTTATTTATAAAGTTGAAAAGAAAAGAAAAAGAGATCCAGCTTAGAACGGGCTGAGGGCACCCTTGGGAGCGGCCTGCCCGGGATCTGCCCTGCCGTTCCACCCCATGTACCTGGCTTATGTGAACGGCGGACACCTGGGCAGAACACACAGACGAGTGGCTGGGGGAGTTGGGCAGCGACTTGCAGGGCCCGATGGACAGCTGCTGCTTCTTCCTTGTGGCCACGATCTTCTGGGCAACTAGTGGACGGGAGACAAAAGGGATCCATGTGAGGCTGGTTCCAAATACAGGGAATGTGGCAGAGACCGCTAGCTGTCCCCACGGTCCACCTCTCCCTTCCTCCACAGTCACGGAGCTCCTGACTCTGGGCTGGGCACAGGACCACCAGAATAAACATGGCATTTCCCGGAGCCGCCTCCACCTTGTTCTTCTGCCCCCCGGCTCAGTGCGGCCACGCAGGCGAGCGCTGGCCGGGGGGATGCCAGTCGAGGGCTCACGTGGCAGTTTCCAGGAATCTTCCTGGAGTGGGCCCTTGGCCCGTTTCTTCCTTCCACCTTTTCCTTTCTTGCTGCTGGAAAGGCACAGGTGTGAGCCGTGCCTCTGCAGCTGTGTTGGGGACAGAAGCCACACGGGGTGGGGCACACGCAGGAAGGAGCGGCCCTCCGGCTCCACCAACGGCCTCCGCAGCCCTGCCCAGACCACCTCAGAAGCCTTGACCATCAAACAAAACAAAAATACACACCTGTCCTGTTCAAATTATTCTAACGTTATGATTTTTTCCAGTTACTTGCAGCAAAAATAATCCGAAATGAGATAGGGTAATTTACCCAACCCCCTCCCCCTCGAAAATCAAAAATCTATCTTTTGCACAGCCTAAAGAATTACTCTTAACTTTATAAGCTGCTGCATAGAATTATAGCCAAGGACATGTAATTATAACAAAGACTTTATTTAAATATATTACTACACACATTGGAAGTTTATCTTAATCAATACAAATCTAAATTCAACCAGCCATAACTTCTCTTGGCAAATGGGCTCGCTGATAAAGCACGCTGGATTTAATTGGAAAGGAAGTCCACAATAAGAAAACTCTTCCCACACCAATAGGTGTCACTGCAGAAGGACTGCAGCTTTTGTCTGAAGAGATGTGTGTCTCTGGGGACCAGCTGTAATGAAGTTCAACAGTATTCAATCCTTGTCTTGGTCCCGAGAGCCGCTATTTTAAAGACGTCGTGCAAAGGAACACACCGTTGTCCCCGGTGATAGGCCCTAACACTGAGGCAGTGCACACAGTGTCCGCAATTTCTTTTCCAAATGAACAAAATTTTAATAGGGAAACGGTCTGTCCACAGCTTATGGCTTTCCTATAAATGAATGATCACGTAAATATGATGAAGCGAAAATGCAGGATGTAAAAAATGGCTCTCAGAGATGAAGCGGCAGCTTCATTAGTTACATCCCGCCTCCAATGGGCCTCTGATCCTGAAAGGATGATATCAATTAATTTATCTTCCCGCAGTGTATTGATCACAAGCTTCATCAGCTAATCATGTTTAAATTACAGAGGAATATCGCAGCATTCTGTCATTTCAAAACCATTGGCGTATCGATCTGGGGTCTTTGGAGATGTATATTACAACATTTTAAAAATCATTATGTGAACTCAGAAATAAAATCTAAGCTCAGATTCCAACAGCTGCAAAACATGGGCCATGCAGGCGAAGTGAAATCCGAAGACCAAAAGTCACGACTGTGGGGGTGACTGCCAATGTACTTCTTCTTTTTATTGAGGGGAGGGAGCGAAATGGGGTTTCTGATGATCAACGCAGAGGCATTTTTGTTTTACTCCCAGCCTCAGAGCTGCTATTCTGCTGGATGACCAGGCTTGCTAGAGTCCTCAAGCTTGCAGAGAGCACCGAGAGCCAGAATGGAACACGGCCAGGCTGTTCGGAGAGTTCTACCGAAACATCTACAGATGTTTTCTACACGAAGGGGAGACTTGAGAAACTTTCTAGGACAAGTCAAATGTGTTATAAAATCCTCATTTTATGAAATTCCAAGTGCAAATGAGCATTCCACCTCTCCTGGTCGGAGGCTGGAGGGAGTGAGCTCATGGCCAAAGAGAACGTTTTTACAGTGAGGCTTCTCCCCGAGCGACAAACAGCTGTACGAAGCATGAGCCGCACATTAAGTACTAAAATTCTAATTGTTCTACCACATTAATTAAATAAACCGAAGTGACAATTTCTAAGAACTGTAGCATCTTGCTTTTACTTTATTAGAACTTTTATTCATGTTTGTTCCATTTTCCCATCTCCCCCATAATTTTTGTCTTCCTGACTCGATAAACAATTGGCAAAAGAAAACAATTTACAAATATTTTGTTCTAAAATATATAGACTGCTGGGCTCTGCGCTGGGCATGGAGTCTGCTTAAGAGTCTCTCCCTCCCCCTCTGCCACTCACCCCGCTCGCGTTCTCTCTCTCTCTCAAATAAAATAAATACATCTTAAAAACAAAACAAAACATAGACCGCTTTAGAGCCATAGGATAACCCATAAAAGTAGGGGAAAACTTAATGATGAGCAATGAAAGCATGTGACTCAAGAATAAGAACAGCAAGAGGGGAAAGGGAAGACGAAGTGACTGTCTTATAAGGTGCGGCCATCCTCCCCACCAGAGTGAAAAACAGTGTCTCCCCTCCAGTTAACTGCTGCTGTTGTTAATTGCTGAATGCCCCAAGGATGTGACCTGAGGGCTGGCATCTCTGTGTGCCTCACTTCAACACCTTCCAAGATGAATCGTTCAGGTGTGCAAAGGCTAGAATGACCACTGCCTGCTAAGATGGTGCCATGGTCCATCCCTCGGATGACCCTGCTAAAGCCAGGGTGAATTCAAAGGAGCCAGCCCCCAGGATAGCTAGGATGGATGGATGGATGGATACAGGGATGGAGGGATGGAGGAAGGGATGGATGGATGGAGGGAGGGAGGGATGGATGGAGGGAGGGATGGAGGGAGGGAGGGAGGGATGGACGGATGGATGGAGGGATGGATGGAGGGAGGGACGGAGGGAGCGATGGAGGGAGGGAGGGAGGGAGGGAGGGACAGATGGAGGGACGGATGGATGAGTCTCCCTCCCCCACAACAACTTGCAGGCAGTGGGATGTCAGAGGGAGGCACTGCTCTCCTGAACTAAAATCATTAACTACTCATGATGTTTACAACACTGAAATGTTAACAAGATTTAAAACATGAATATTACCCCAGATTATAGTGGTTGGGCAATTTTTAACTATCGAGTTCTTATCTACATTTGCTCATTCAACAAGTAAAATATCTTACATGTTTTAAATAAATACATGGATGTAAATAAATGAATAACACACAATCACTTGAGCTGAGAATCTGGAATCGTTATCACTGGGAGGTGCTGTTTTCTCAATTTTGGTGACATGAGCTTCACCTAAGTCCTAAATGGTGTCACCACCATACAGTGAAACGTTTGCTCTTTCACCCAACACTGCTAACCAATTTCATTAGCATCCAGATATTTTGTACTAATGCTCCATGTTGTTTTAAAAGTCACTTCCTCCACAAAATGGGAAATTTTACTTGGATAACAAAAGATCTATCTACAATCAGGGCATAAGGGGCTTCTGGCGGCTGGTGGTGGCCCCTACTTGATGTGAGTGATGACTTTGGGATCATTTTTTAAACCAGTCTTAATTATACTTTCATATACGTATTTCCGTCCTTCCACTAAAAAGAAGTTTATTCAAGAACTTCAGCAACAAGAAAAGTGAGTTGCACATTTCCTTTCTCCACGAATTTAAGATTTCCTATTGTAAATGGCCCCCTTTAATTAGTGATAAAAATAAGATTCTCCGATTGTCCCAAATAAGACTTCATCAAACCCTGGCATGATGCCCAATTTCTGCTCTATTTTTTAAATCATTCGCGCTGAACAAGAAGAACAACGTCTGGTGACAGTGGGAGTCAGGCCTGCCTCTCCCCCTGTCCGTACCCTCCTTGTTGCGGCTACACCTGGACCACGGGCCACGCAGTCCCATCTGGTAACTCACTTCACCCGCACAGCTCCCGGTGCCACGGACGAGGTCGACAGAGCAGACCGGACTGGGATTCAGGTGCCGTCGGCATAGCTCTGCCATGGGGATAGCCACACCACGTGGCAACGGAACAGATCTCCCCACCAGCCTCCCCACAAGCTTCTACCTCTTCCAGAACAGGGACCATGTATCCTTTTGCTTTGTACCCTCACTCTCTCCACAATCTTCACGTTCTCTTTGGGTAACAGGTTAAGAGAGCCAGGGTGGTGACCGGCACCCAGGAGATGCTCGGCCAACGCTGCTTCGGTCAAGCTGTTGGCCAACCTCCGTTTCCAGTGGGTCCCAGGAGGGACTCTCTGGACTGTTCCTCCATTCTCCTGACCACTGCAACCTGGCTCCATCGCCAGCCCCGGGCGGAAGCTGCCACTGCCCAGGCCACCATCTAACTTGACCTCTGGGCAGCATCCATCCGTCCGTGACACCGACTTCTGGTTTGCCTCCTCTAGTTGGAACGTCTGGTCCTCAGCCTCCTTCACTGGCTCTTTACGTGTGGGTGCTTCCAGATGGCCCTCCTCAGCTTCCCTTTACCTCCATGCCCTCCACCTGGGCAGTCTCCTCCTCCCCAATGCCAATGGCTCCCAGATCTCTAGGGCAGCCTTGCTCTGAAGACTCTTTCATTCTAGAACCACGTATCTCCCCTGGGAAGTACTTCAGAGTCCACGTGGCCCAAGCTGAGCCTTACCCTTCTGCCACCGAACTCCATGACTGGACCCCCACCAGGGATGGCCAGAGGGGACATGACAGATGACTGATCCTACCACCAGAATCTCAAATTCTTCTGCACAGCCACTGCCTTGGTCCAAGACCTCATTCTTCCATAGCTGGTTACTGAAACAGCTTCAAAGCAATCCCGTTCACCGCAGCCCCCAAAACCCAGTCCACTGCAGGCCAATCTTACCATGGCTCTGTTCTGTTTATAGCTCAGCAGCTGCCAGCAGACAGACAATGCACCTGAAATTCCGTAGCGACATGGACCGTCCGCTCCTGTTATTTCCTTCCACAAAGAGAGACTCCCACTGCCCGAACACTCCTGCCTCTTTACAAGCCCCCCCTGCAAAGGTGCCAGACCCCACTGGGGACCCCACAGGGAGAAGGGATTTCCATCTGGCAACAGGCTGTCCCTTCTCAACCCTGCAATCTGGGGGCCAGTGTGCTTGGAGCTCAGGGGAGGAGTGGGGGACTCCTGCGCTGCCTGGAACCTGGTGGCAAGACCCTCTGACTCTGGTTTCCCCACAAGGAAGCCCAGATAAGCTTTATTCTCCAGTATACAGCTTTACCAACAGAAAGCAATAATTTGATCTTCCATGGGCCCAAGCGTCTTATTTCTTAGTCGGTTCAGAACCCCAGGGAGGACAAGGATCCCTTCCAAACCCAACGCTGCTGCCTCCCCAGCCTCACAGCCAGGCCACACACAGCTCGCTACAGACGTCAGGAGGCGCTGTCGCCCGGAAGCCCGGAGCGCGTTGTCACCGCCGTCCAGAGCACGCCCCCTCCTCCTCCCATCCCTTCTCAGAAGCCACACCCGGATACCACCTCCCCTCACAGTCCAGATCCTCAGCGGAGGCCCCGCACCCCCAGGACTCCTCCTTGCGGCTACCTCGGAGTCTCCCCACGCCGGGCCGGGACACACGCACGCACACGCACGCGGTCGGGCCGTGGTGAAGGGCTGCGGCTCTGGATCCCTAGCACCTGGAGAACTGGAATCACTCAGTAGGCAACAATGTAACAAGTACCCCCAGCCCCAGGTGAGACAGTTCCCAGCGGGCCTGGCCTCCCGCTCTCCTGCACAAAGACGCCGGGGGCCAGCGGCTGCCTTTGAGTTCTGTTTACACGGCACCACCTGGCTTCTGCAACATCCAAAATTAAGCTTTTGTGTTTCATTAAGGATGATAACATTTTTGGCAGAGTCCAATAAATGTTAGTAAATTTAATCAGTGAAGTATCTTCTCTGGTTTAAATGATCTGCTTGAATTAATCAATTAACAAGAACTTCAGATGTGGCAGCTGAGAGGCAGCAAAGACAGGGACAGAAGCAGGGGAAGAGGAGGGGAGGAGGACCTGGTCACCGAGCTCCCACCCCAGCCGCGGGATCCTCTTCACCCCACACCAGGGGCTCCAATGTTTCCACCGGAGATCGCTGGGCCACCGATGGAACTGCTCAACTGCTCCCTGGGCCGCCCTCCTCCCCAGTCCCTCCTTCACACCCGATTAGCTCAGACGCCCTGACGGGTCCTGGGTGACCAGGCTCCGAGGTGGCCTGTCCCTTCAGCTCCCCTCACCCCAACTCACCGCACAGTGCAAGAGAGGTAACTAGCCGACGGATTCTGCCATGTTTTGCTATTCAATATTCCACGTTATTACATCCTTTCCACGGTCAACTTCCTCTACCTCAGCACAGCCTCTTCTGGAGTCAGTGGGGCTCTGGGCTGAGCCCTGCACACTCAGGCTGCGCTGGGGGGCAGAGGCCTGGCAGGGAGCGGGGAGAAGCCAAGGACGGCGCTCTGAAAGCACACTGATCTGACACTGAAGAGCCGCAATTAGATGCCAAGTGGACGTTTGGTGTAAACGGAGCCAAATTTGAGGAAGATGATTCTTTAGCTGCTGCGGGAAGCTGTATGCAGCAGGCTGAGGCCGATAACGGGGGGGGGGGGGGGGAAGGGAGATGAAAGGATGGAAAGCCCAGTCTGAGTAAGCGAGAGAGACAGGAATTTAAGTATGAATAAATCTAATAAAATAGTACTGAACATGTTTACAACAGACCCACTTGTAAAAACCAACTAGCATGAGCCTCTAATTTTACTCCACGGAAGTATTTTAAAAACACGGACTGAGGAGGAGGCCGTGGCCCGGTCACCTGTCTCTGGTTGCCCCTGAAGGTACCGGCCGGGCGCCTCTCACAGGACGGCCCTTCCACTAGAACTACGGGGAGAAATCCCATAAATAACGGAAGCCACCAGGGGTTGTAAATCTTCCAGTAACAAATAAAAGATCTTCTAACGTCTCAACTCAGTTTTAAATTACAGTTCAGTGATCATTAAACTATCTTATTAAGAAGAAATTAATTACCAAATTATCTATGTAGTTCTGAATTTGTGATTTCGTGAGGAATGAAAAGAAATCCGAGGTGGCACTTTCCTCACGGTGAGCAGCTCGGTGAGCTGGTGTGAATGGAGGCGCATTCGGCACTGCTGGAACCCCTACCCCACCTCTTAGATTTGTTCTCATATTATCTCAGTTTTGAGTAGAGAGGGAGCTATGCCAGAAAAACAAGTAAAATAAAAAAGAGAGAGGGAGAGAGAGGAGGGCAGTGAGGAGAGGTACGCTCAGAAAGGTCTCTCGGGGTCGTCTGGTGCTTGATGGCATTAGTGAACCAGAGGGTCTACCATGTCCCACACACCTGTGGGGACCCTGCCGACTGGAAAATACAGTTTGCTCATCTTCTAAGACGATGGGTCAATTCCAGGGAGCTCCAAGCCATTCTGGAAATGCTAGATACCAAGCTTTATTTACCTTCCTGGGACCAACGTGGGCCTGACACTCAGCAAGTCCTGGCCAGCTGGGCACACGAGTGACCAGATGAATCCGCAGTGCAGACGGGGAAGGTTTTGAGAGAAGGCAGTGGGAGAGGCAGCTTAAAAGGGCAACTGGAAACACATTTTTAAGGATCTCGTATGCAAAGAGGGGTGGCCAGCGTGGGCTTGATCCTTAAGGCAATAGGGGCCAGCAAAACTACTCAGGGACTGGTGTGACAAGACCTAGGCTTCGGAAGGACTCCTGGTGTGGCATGGGAGCTGCAGGTCCTCTCCATCTAGACGGGGAGAGAGCGTGGCGGGGAGTTGTACCAGAGCCCCCGTGGCCTGGCTCACGGCTTGGAGAAGCGCATGGACCTTTTGAGACTCATCTCTAGAACTGCTGTTGCCCTGCCTTTGTACCTGACGAATATTCCACAGGGTAGAATTCTAGGCTGACCATGCATCACTGTACGATTCAAAGTGACCAGAAGGCATTCTTCTAAAGTGACTGAACCTGAGTGATGGGATTTAGATAAACCTCCACAGTTTAAAAACGTTCCAAGCAAATGTGGACACTTGAACTAGTCAAGTGTTCAAGTGCAGTTCCCAAAACCTGAGTATGTTGATCCTCTTGAGAAAGACAGCCTGGACCCTATTCCTGTTCTCCGGCTACCTTAGTCTTCCCGGCAGCATGGGTGACCCACAAGGAGAAGCTCCTGATCCCGGATCTAGCGAGGCTCTCACCTTCTCTGCCACCAGCTATGACCTCACCCCATTGCTCTCCGAAGTGGACGTGTCCCATCCCAATCCCACTGTTCGCACCAACGCTGCATTTCTCGTTCTATAAACAGGCCTGCTCGTTTCCATAAACCACCATAAACCATAAACCACCAGAACAGTTTCCTAATTAGGACAAGTATTAATTAAAAAAAGGATGGTTGCCCTGTAACTGAACAAGTCATAAAGGTAACTTAGAGGTGGGTACAAAGGCAATGTTCTATGCATCTGCTTTCTGTTTCGTCAGTGAAAACCTGACAGGCTTTGGACAAGAATCAAGTGAGTCCTCAGGAGAGCGGGTTGGGGGTGGGGGGCGCGGGGAAATCTTTGATGGCTTACCTTACACGTACCTAAGCGCAAACCATGACAATATTTCTATTATATTTAAAAAAAAAAACAAACAAACCACACCTCAAATCCAAAACAGGCCCTGGTTAAAAACCCAAGCTCACTTTTGTTTCTTCTGGGGACACTCTCAAGTTTTCCATGAACTAATGAAGTCTGAATTCTTAATCTGAGCTCAGTTCTTGTCTGTATTCTTTTTATCTCGTTGTATTAAAACAAATTTATCTTCATTTATGTCGCAATTACCTATTAGGGTTGTTAATTTGCTGGAAATGAAGCTATTGTTTAATTGCTCCTATTAATCGGGGGATTTAAATGCCAACTGTAATAAACAGTTACCTTCAGGATGGAGCAAAGTCATGGCTGCTGACATTAATTTCAGAATGAGGGGAAGTTTCTACCATGTCCAAGGCAGCTGGGTTTCCCATTTCACATAGTGAAAGAATATAAAATTTAGAGAAACCCACGCTGAAATAAATATGGTCAATTTGATGTTTTTATACACACACCTAATTTTCACATAAAGTTATTATCTGTGGCCAAGGGGGGCTGTCAAATCCTCCTGCAGGAAAAGCACACCTTTCTTTCAGGCGTCTCGTCACAACACAGTTGCCCCCTAAAGTCGAGTCCCAAGAGCAGCCGCCAGCGAGAATGTGGGTCCCACAGTCGCTGAGGACACTGGGCTAGTGGGTGGCGGGAACCACAATGCTGACCGCTTGCTGGGTTCTAGGCTCCGAAGGACACAAGGTCCCCAGGTCCACAGAATGGCAAACATTCACGTCTCTGAAAAGTAAGGGTCTACATATCCCAACACCATACTGTCAAGTGTCCTTCAGCTGGTGCTGCCCACAGCCAGTCTGAGCACGGGGCTGCTGGGGCTCAAATCTGCTTCAACCAGCATCTCTCCCCTAGGAGGAAAGGAAGGCATTGCAAATGGCACGGCCTGGCGTCCCCCGCAGGACTGCATCTCAGGCTCCGGTCTGCCCCATGCACCAAGAGGACAGGATGGTCAGTCCTGGACCTTCTGGGGGATCCTCCAGCCGCTCTGCCCTCCCCTCGCCACGTGCCGTCTGGTCTTCCCCCGGCTCCACACTCGCAGCCACGTTCTCTGCAGCTGACAGGCCCCACCAGCACCCTGTCCGAGACCTTCACCATGTCATCCCTCCTTACTGTGCAGGCTCCTGGCTGGTCTTCTTCTCTGTGCACTTCCCCAGTTTAAATCTCCTCCAGGTCTGCACTATGCTCGGGGACACGAGGTGTATTCATCCAAGTCCCTCTCCAGCTGGAAGGACTTCTTCTGTCTCTGGCTGGCTGTCCAGGACAGGAGGTCTAGAACGCACACCAGCACACCCAGTCTCTGGTGTAAATGTGAAGCTCGGTGCATGCCCGGAGAAGAGCAGGGCACCAGGCTGGGACAGGCTCGGGCTCCTGAAAGCTCCAACCACCCACAGTATACTTGTGCCTGCCGTGCTGCTTAAGGGCCCCCTGGCTCTCCAAACAGGAATGGGCACCAAGGACCTGAGTGGGGACTCTCCGGAGGAAACAGAGGGGAGGAAGGAGGCATCCCAACTCTGTCCCCCCAACACAGGTGAGGCTGGGATAAAACCCACGAGAGGGTGCGGCATGGACACCAAGGGCCCCGAACACTCCTGGTCATGCCTGAGCGCTGCTCGTTCTATGTCCACTATGTGGGGTTGGCCGCTTTTACCTTCCGTGTGTTGGGAAGGTGTCCTCACCAGCTTCATGGCATCCCTGCTCACTCCCTGCTTATTCTTTCCTGATGTCATGGAGCGGCTGGTGTGTGCCAGGCAAGCCGTTGGGTAGGGGGAGATCGCGAGAAGCTGCTGTCCCAGCACAGCTTCTGCCCTCTGTCAGGGCATCCCATGGAGGAGACAATTCAGGCAACTTCCCATGACGTTTGACTAGGGGGTCAGGAAGCAGTGCTCATTGGCCTAGAACCCCCGAGCCCCTCACTCCTCATCACAGAATCCAGCAAGATGTTCTGGGCACCGGTGTGGCAGATCCGTGACCAGCTGTGGGAGCATGAATAGCTTTAAAGGAAGGCACGTGTTTATTTTAAAGGGAGCCATATGTTTACGGTGGAAACAAAGTCAGGATAATTCTCAAAAGAGAAATACTGAAAAATTACAAATCTTGCGGAACACTGAAGAATCCTTAAAAGCAGGAAGCACTTGGAAAAGATGTCCAGGGATACATGAAACACGAGAAGTGTCATGCCCGTGGAGTGGGCAGTGAGCAGCACACGATGCGCATACCTTCCAAGGAACTCGAGTCCGGCATGGGGCCTGCACTCAGCTCTGAGCACATACAAGCCGGGGGGAGTGATATGCTGGGTGATAGGAGCTGGTCCCTCTGGCCAGTGTGGAGACCTGGACAGGGGCTGGGATGCCGGCTGGTCCCCTGGACCTACGCATAGAGGACGTCTCCTTCAGGAGCTCGCCAGCTCAGAAGTCAGAGCGCTTCGCTCTCGTCTTAATAGGCTGCCGTACGATGACAAGACCGGGCAGCATTTCACTCAGTGTCCATGTAGCATCCAGTGTGATTATTTCACTTAATTGAATAAATAATCATTAAGTCGGCAGAGCTAGAAAGTAGCTAATGTGGGTTAGGTTAATCTAAAATGGAGAAAGATGTGCAGAAAGTGTAAATTAAAGACCTTGCAAAGAGGGACACTTTCCAGACTGGGTCACTAGGATACTCCCACCAAGACCCAGGTTAACATGGAGCTGAACACAGACCCTGAGTAGCGAACGTTCCAAATGCTACAATTAAACCCCGTGCACATCCGTTCAGAAGGCCAAGAGATGATTAACTTTCTCCCTCACTTCTTCTCAAGTTGGATGCAAATCAGTGTCTTTCAAGATGAGGCACGTGAATATCCCAATAAATTGGCAATACAACTTAGATGGCAGGCAGGATCTGAAAGATAAATGGCTTAAACAAAGAAGGGAAAAATGAGCCTGTCACTTCTTCTCAATTCATCAAGCTGTCTTGCGGAGAAAGTTGATGATTCCAGAGCAGAAATGTCTCTGACACCCCCTGAAGGTGAAAGCTCATCCTGGGATTCTTCCCTGTGCCTGGCGAGGCTCCGCGCCCTTCCTGCCTTGCCTGTGGACTCACCGTGTACGTCCGTTCTTGCTTAGAAGGTGAAATCCTGGGCCATGGAACGTACGAACCCAGCTCATGGGCGGGGGAGGGGGAGGAGGGAGAGACAGACACGCTCGGGGCAAGTGTGCAGAGCGCGGGGACCCCGCAGGACACACAATCCCACAAACAGAACTGACGGAATGATCTTCAAACATGCAAACGGGGAAGGTACCTCGAAAAAAATGACAGACGCACAAAACTGATTATGCTAAGTTATTCAGGCCAAAGAAATTGCACAAAAATTTAAAGCAGGATGAGATGAGGATCAGCGAGGAACAGACAGAAAGGGCCCAAAATAAGAAGATGGGTGAGCTGTCAGGTCCTAAAACCAGGGCACCGGGCATGGATACAGTGAGGTGCCATCACCGGGTTTCCTTGTTTTTAAAAGTTAACAGACTTTGATTTATATTGGTTTAGCCCAATTCATCGGGCCTAATTTGCTTCCTATTTGAAGATACACGTTTAAGGAAAAAAGGAGCTTAGAAATGTGTCTAATCTCCCCGTTTGCCACAAGCACATTCTCCTTCAGAGATCCTGTAACTTTCGAGAAAAATGGACTTATCTATCACAACGGAAGCTGTTTTCCTATTTCCAGAAATAATTACCCTTACAACAATCTCCATAAAAAAGACATTTCCCTCTTAAAGTGGGAGAGAAGATGTCTTGGTTGGAACCGGAGAAAATTATTCCTCTCCCCCGGCTCCGTTAGTAATGAGCCAGCGGTAGTGGCCCCAGCACGAGAGGCCTTCCAGCAAGTGACAGTGACACACAGGCTGAATTATACAATGTAGTGTGATGCAATTAGGAAGAAGGATGACATGACAAAACAGATTTCCACTCGGTCTTCAGCGGGGCTCCGTGCATTAAGTCATTGTAACGCTCTCCCGGCCGCCCATCAATTATTATTATATAACCAGCACCACCACCCAGAAACCCACCCTTTCAAACACGCAAGATTCCTCTGGGCAAGTCTTGCCTTTTGTGATTATTAGGGCGACGTGAGGCATTGCAGTTACATGCATTCGAGGGCCCGAGTAAAGAAATGATGTAATAATTCTATTTCCTTAATGCAGAACTCTGAAGAATTCTTTTCCATAGACAATGGTTACTGAAGAGTTAAGTATATCATGTAGAGAAACTTCCGGTAAGTTTTTTTTTTTCTTTAACAAGAAATTCAGTTTATCAATTGCCATTGTAATTACTCACAGCACCTCAGGTAATTAAAAAGAATCTAAATCTAATTTTATTTACATTTAGAATACCGGAGGTCATCGCCGATCAAGATTTCACGTTTGTGACTAATAATGTTTAAGTGTTCATTAGAGTCCAGTGGAGAATACGGATTGATTTTGAATTTGTAATCTGCTGTGATTTAGTGACGGTGGGGAAGTCAAGCTCTCCCGATCTGTTATCGCCAGTTTCTATGAATTATGGAAATTCTTAAAAGAATTGTGCATGCATTTTAATTCCAGAAACCCTCATCTTAAAAAAAAATTAGAGCTCACAATAATAGTGCACCCCTCCACCTGGGAGTGGGAAAGCAGTTCACGTGAGATTTAGTTTCTCTGGACCCATTTTAATGTAAAATACCTACAATAATATTTTAAATGGAACGACTGTTTTGATTTTTCCTTCTAAATTTTTATAATGAAAATTTTTAAACCTGCACAAAAAATTGCAAGAATGAGTGAGTGCCCACTGACACACCACCTAGGTTCCCTAACTGTAGCATGTTGTTGCGAGAACCGCTTTATCACATACCCATCCGTTGACCCATCCATCTTATTTTTTGATGCATTTCTAATCCGCTGCAGACATCAGTTCCCTTCACCTGATGCATTTCAGCATGCGCATAATTAACTCATTAACTGTTCAAGGTTCTTTTTGAGATTAAATGTACATACCATAAAATGCAAAAATCTTAGCTGTACCGTTCCACTGGGAGTTTTGACAAGTCACGGAACACACATCACCATGAAGATTCAGAAGTCTCCAGCCCCCGGGGGAGCTCCCTTGTGCCCCCCACCTCAAACAGTCCTTCGCTCTTCCCCAAATCCACCCTTCTGGGTTTTTCAGTCATCAGTTAGTTTTGCCTTTTATAGAACTTGACGTAAATGGAAGCCTCCACTTGGTGGGTCTTCACTCAGAGTCATGTCTTGTAGACACGTCCACAATCACAAGTTTGCAAACTAACTTCATCACTGGCACACCACGATACTAGAGTCCTAGGGGAGGGGCATTACCAAGTCTTTTTCTCATCCCAGTGAAACACGATAGTGCTTCACTGCCTTCCTCACAGGTTCCTAGAGAAGATGGGTGATGGTGAACATGACACCTAATTATCATCAACTTCTCTGGTCCTGCCAGGGATGAGAAAGGGACTAAGCACCCATATTTTTAGAAAAGCAAATCTATTTCTAAATTTGTTTGACCTTGGGTATATGCTGTAGATAAAAGGTTATAAAATGACCCTTTGGATCATAACTTCAACACCCCTTTATTTTCCTTTACTCAAAAGTACAGTGTTATCCCACCCTCAGAACCCATCATCTTTCACTAACAACTCAGGAGTGCTGTCCTGGATGACATCATGGTTCAAACTCACCAAGGAAAATGGCGTCAGAAAAACCCACGGTGGACACGTTGGAAGACAAGTCAGAGAATCACAGACTGAGTTCTCAGACAGCAACCAGCAGGTCACAAAAAGTTATCATCTGTATCCCAACAGTTTAAGAGGCTAACAGCTCACACGAGCGACGGCACTCCCGGCTAACAGATGGTCAGCTCCCACCCGACCCTGTTCTGCTGCTGCAGGAGGTACAGATCCTACTCTGAAGGCCGCATGTGAAAGACACGCCTGAGCCCCAGCCTATCCCCAGCTTTATCTTAGGGTCGAAAAACTATGAAAGTTAAATCTGCAATACTGCGGCTTCCACACCATTTAAAGAGAAAGGAAGTGACTGTGACTTTTATTAAAGAAGGTAGATTCTCTCCCCGGGGTCTGAAGTTCTTCCACTGATCCTGCTACACGAGGCATTTTATCTAATAACAAGAAATATGTTTACAGACAAGCTTTTCGAATGAAGCTTTCGGGAATTCATTTTAAGGGGAAGAAAACCTCAACATGGCTAGGTAAAAAGAACTCATATGTGTGCTAGTTAATAACTCAAATCATTAACATCTATCTCAGGAATTAAGGAAATTAATTTAAAGGGAATGTTCTCTCTTCACCGCAGACACTCAAAACACACCTGTGAATGAGACATCTAAGTAAAAGACAAATTTCAGCCCAGGAAATTTAATACGTTAAATAACACGTGAAAGGAAGTTTAGAAAATCTGGGTATTCAGTATCTTTCTCCCAAAAAGGTAGAATGTAAATGAGAAAAGATATTAGTATTTGTCTTTGTCTTTAAAACAGATTTCTCTTTTGACGTGCAAAAACACACCAAAAAGAGGAGGGAAAACAGAAAGTGTACAGGAGCTAAAGCTGTCCTTCAAAGGTGTTACAGATGCACCCAACAGCGGGCTTTGATTCAAGCGCTTGTGAAACAGAAGATGACGCTCTCACCACTTTGCACCTTGACCTGGTGTCTGCCCACCACCCTGGGGCTCTCCTGGGCGGCGGCTGGACCCTCGGGGAAGAGCCAGTCCTGCTGTCCAGTCTCGTGCCTTCAAACATCAAATCTCATTGTACCCCTGGGTGTAAAAAGTAAGGAGAACATGGCAGTGGCCATGATTCACAACAGGTACCTTGGGGCCTCCCTGATCGTACGAAAGGAAGGCCAGAATGCGTCATAAATTAAAGGCATTCCATCAGAGAAAGAGACATCTGATGAGATTATTTTACATCCCACGAGCAAACTGGTGATGGGAACAGTAATTTGCTGGTTTTGTATTTTCCGAAGCTGCTGCCGTTGGCTATGCAGGGGGTCCCAAGGAGCTCTGGGTGCTACCTGTCCTAAGAGAGCTGGCAGGTGCCTGAAAACCATTAACGCGGGGACTAACAAGTGTCCACTGGGAAGATGTCTGCATTCGGAAAGCATGATTTAGTCTCCTATAAAGACTCAACTCTGCATTTGAGACTTTTTGGCCTTTATAAGCATTTAGCTGTCATAACATCTATAACTCAGCCCAGAAAAGGCATCATAGAGCGTTTATTATAAATCTTACAGAACATATAAGGCCCCTTTGCACTTTAATCATTTGCTAACAGTTACAATAAGATTGTATTAAAAATTTAAACTGCCCTACTTAAGCAATTTACCTTCAAACGGCCATTTCCAGGGAATGAATCCAAGGGATATGAATGTCGAACCCTTGGTCAGATTTATTGCGCCAAAGAATATTTCTCCTGATACAGCTCTGATGAGTGAAGGCTAATGACTTTAGTTTTATTACTTTTTAAGCACTTAATGGGAAAATTTAGACATTTTCACAAGACTGAGCTTAAACAAGAATGGTGTATTTAAAAGTGGTAGGCAGGGAAAGCTCTATGAGATTACTTTGGACATCCCCAGATTTAATACAATCAGAAGAAATTTTAAGGCAATGACTAATAGCACAGACTTGCCTCCACCGTTATTAGTATGGGCTTTTTTTTTTCCCTACCATCTTAAATGTTTCAGAGAATATCTAGCAAAGAGTTAGCCATAGAGAATTTTATTATTATACATGTAAAATTTTAAAGCTATTTAAAAAACTCCACAGTATTTAATTTTTTTTTTCCACACTTATAACCACTTACCATAGGGAGGTCACAAAGGAAATGCCGTAATTTTCTCTGTGTAATTACCCACGCCCTGGCAAGAAGCAACTGTTTCTACCACCAACCATACTGTCAGCAGGAAAATTATCTTTAAAATGTTCGGAAGCACATCTAAAAGTTCTCCTTTACTTGAAGTAATTTTTCCCCCTAACTTAAAAGCCCACAGCTGTGATCCCTCAGATTTCAATTAATGCCGAGACAGGAATCCTATCAATCACCAAGGACTATAAATTTCTTATCTTTCTCATTAGCTACCCCGTTGCACAGCTTAAACATAAACATACCTTACCACAGGACTGTAAATTATTCGGCGCGAGCAACTCTACCCACCATCAGAAGGGGTAGGGATGATTTGAGCAAATCCGTGGTCCTGCTACACTAAAGCTGATTTACACTTCCCCAAAAAATAAAAAAACCCACCGAGATTCACACTGACAGCGGATCTCTTTGAGTTTGCTTATTTGGCTTAAAACTGGTAATAACCTATCTCTATTAGTATTACTAAGTTTTATGTGCAAAATCCAATTTTCTGTGGAAATGTATTTTTTGCTGCATCTGCCAATAACGTCTTTTGCAGTTACCTGTAGCTATTAATTTTTGTAGACCTAAATTCTTCAACTTACTTTGAAAGCTGTTTTGTTTTTTTTTTTAAAGATTTTATTTATTTATTTGACAGAGAGAGGCACAGCGAGAGAGGGAACACAAGCAGGGGGAGTGGGAGAGGGAGAAGCAGGCTTCCCGCGGAGCAGGGAGCCCGATGCGGGGCTCGATCCCAGGACCCCGGGACCATGACCTGAGCCGAAGGCAGATGCTTAACGACTGAGCCACTCAGGCGCCCCTGAAAGCTGTTTAAAAAAAAAACAAACTATCTTCTTGAAGTAAAATCGAGCACGACTGTATCAAGAGATGGCAGGCGTGGGGGTTGGGAGGGACGTCACCCCCAGAAGCACCTACTACCTTCTTTCAACACCTTTATTCTGAGCCTCATGGGAACAGTCTTAGCAAGTTTTCCCTAATGAGACTGCGTAGTCCAATCCTTTAATGAAATACGGACTATGTAAATATTTCTCTATAAAGGTGGAAACTTTATGAACTGTACATTCAGAGCAGAGTTGGTGAGGGTTTTGCCTGAGATGCAAAGCAGAGCGAGAGGTCAGCACTCTGGAAGCTGACCACGCGTCTGCCCTGAGCTTCCAGCTTCCTATCACATCCACTTTATGCCTTATCTAATTAATTGTATCTTTCAAATTAAAATTGATGTGGCACATTAACTCCCCACCTTCAGCCTGCAAGGCTGCCAGGTTGATTACCTCCCCTGAAGGAAGCCCCCGGTGGGCGCTCTGGCCGGGCCGCTGCTGCCATCTAGCGGCCCCGCGAGCAGCTTGGCAGAGTTTTGACACGGTCCAGGGCAGCCGATAATGCTATTTAAAGAGCTTCAGGAGAAAAAGCTAGGACGAGAGATATTTACCTCATGTAGCACAAAAAGTAAACTGTATTAATCACAAACTGTTTTCAGATTACAAACACCCCCAGAGAAGCTGTGGCAAAAAGCCAAGCCAAAAACAAAAACCCAACTCTGACAGGTAACTGCTGGCAGGTGAATCACACTTCAGTAAAGCCGTTATTTAAAAAACCCGGTTCCTCAATGTTTCTGTAAGGATTTCCTCTCCCAAGTTCTCCTGCGGCAATTTACCAAGTTCCTGAGGACTCTTTGCTAATGACTCCATTCGGATTCTTGAATTTACTGATCCCCTAACAAAGGTGGTGAGTGCGACAGTGAGGGACATGGGTGTCCAGAACCTCGGTCCTCATCTCAGCTCTGCAACTGGTGACCTGGACCGCTGGAGACAGACCGAGCCATCCCATGACTCAGTTTCCTTATCTGTATATGCCACATGAGAAGGACCATGGTGCCACGGGAGACGGTGTGGGGCTGGGGACATGGATTCGAGTCTGGACACGGTCCCCGCTCCCGTGGGGATGCCACTCAGATCATGATCATCACTAAGCCTGCTGAGCCCCTAATTCTGTTGTCAGGATCTGCTCGAGGTGTTGTGCTGTAACTAATTCACGGCAGGTACCCTGCTGTCACCTCCGTTTACTGAGGACACTGCACCTCACCCCGGTCCAGGGCAGCAAGGTGGGCAGTGGGCAGGCCAGCCTGTGTTCGGGGTTCCCAGCTGAGAGCTGAACATGGGAGGAAAGAGACGTTTCCTGAGAAGGTGGCACTGGAGCTGAGGGACAGCAAGGGCCCCAGGGAAGAAGAGGAGCCCGGATGCAGACGCCACTCAGACTGGGGTCTCCACGCCCAGCACAGCGGGGAATCCGAAAAGACATGAGGAGGCGCCTCTGATTACACATGAACTTAGAAAACCCCTCTGGCCACACTGGGAGGACCGGAGGAGGGACACCTGCAAAGTGTACAGAGTGGCAGGAACTCTGGTGGGGGGTGGATGGGGCCAGGGACCCGGCGGCGGCCATACGAGCCAGGTGACCAGATGGCCATGCATTAAAGCCAACACACCCTGATGACCGGTGGACACGGGCAGGAAGGCAGAGAGGAGAGTCAGAACGTGTCCCAGCTGTCTGAGTATCGGGGTAGATGCACACGGACCCCAAGAGGGAAGGGGCACGTGCTGAGCCAGAAGTGCCTCCAAGACGTCCATGAGACGCCAAGTAGATGGGGGATGAGTCGGTCTCAGGCTCAGCTAACACAGACCCAAAGCCTCAGTTACACACCCACGCGATGCTGGCTGGGTCAGAGGGGGAAGAGGACAGAAGCCCAGGACAGAGCCAGGAGGGGACACGGAAAGCCCCACCCCCAAGCCCCCATTGTGTGAGGAACACTTTCAAGCATGCGGTGAAACGTAAGAATACAAATGAACAGCTAAGCTACAAGCCCACCATCGCCATCCGACAAACGCAAATATTTTGCCGTATTTGTTAACTGAACAAACTAAGTCACAGACGTCATTTCTGTCGGCCCTAAATACTCCAACATGCACCTTCTCAACATAAGGCCGTGTGTCTACATGGCTGCTATGCCGCTGGCAACCCTCGGGAAGGGTCTGCGTGTCCGCACCTGCGCTCGGGAGCGGCTCGGGCACGCGAGGTGACCCTTGGCAGAACAGCCAGGGTTTGGTCGGTTCTGAGCTGGCATCTGGGCACCACCAGCACAGGACAGTGGAGCTGGAGGGGGAGACGGGGGAGCTTCCCACCTGGAACAGCGGCTTCTGTGTGTCCCCAAAGACAGGAGCAAGGGTATCTGCTGAGGAGGAGGAGGGGGGTGAGGGCTCAACCGTGGGCAGAGCTCTCACAACTGTTTTTCCGGCTTGTTCCACATCTGCCCTCTCCAGTGTGAACAGCTCAGGAAATCTGTCTTTACTTGCTCATTTCTCTGCAGGGTGCAGGCTCTCCTCCCCAGAGAGTGGACGCGCGTGTGACAAAGGGTGTGAGAACTCAGAGTAAGGCACGCTCCGGAAGCTTACCTAGAAGGCAGCTCAGTGCACCAGGAGCACAAGTGTGCAGAGGAGGGACGGGACAGGAAGGGCCCCCAGTGTTGCTCCCATTGGACTGTCTCTGGGGGTGGGGCGCTCCACAGTCCATACGGAGCCGCGAGGCAAGTGCATGAAGCTCTCGGGGGTGCAAGGTGCTGCCGTTGGGAACCCCGGCCCTCAGTGCCATCAACCCTGCGTACCAGCCTTCAACTTAGGAAACCCTCCTGGAGAGCGGCTCACAGTCCCAACCGAGCGTGGAGACCACTGTGGGAGGCGCCAGGAAGTCGCCAAGGCCCCTGAGCAGGAATCATTACCTGAGCTCTAATCTAGGCCACAGAGAGACTGGGAGTAGGATCGCCTGCCTAGATTCAGAAGGTGGGCTGGAGGCAAGACCACCACCGCCACCGGGTTTACAAATCAGCCCCCCTGTTATTCCTCTTCTTCACCGAACCATATTTATGGAGAAGTCACCATATGCCAGACGGTGTGACCAAGATTTTGAAACAGATCCACCTCCTGCGCTTGTAGAGCTTATTAAAGTACAATCAGCTCTAAAGAGGATCTCGAGTCTAGTATGTCCTCAAAACAAAACAAAATGAAACCCAGTCTCCTGAGGGGTCCAACGCCCCATGTTCATACTTTTCCAAGAAACTTAGAAAACACCGTAGGAGAAGCTTTTACAGCCAGAGTTAGCAGACGCACGCAGCAATCCAGTCACTGACTCAAATGCCTAAAAAGAATCAATACGCTGTCTTCAAAGGGAGTTGTATGTCTGCATGACACTAAAGGACAGCATCTCCTTGAAAAAAATTACGTCCCAAGTTCCTAAAATTCGTTTCCAACATTTTTCTATCTTTGAGATACTTCCAGGAGACTAATTTCTTGATTGATCACACAGGTGTACCATGGCTCGTCCACAGTCCCTGGTCCCCAGGGAAAACCGGACACGTCAAGTGCAGCCAGTGGGTTCGAGATCCAGCCGAAGTGGCTGCACTGAACTCTTGCTCTTGGGGAGGAGGGTGAGGAAGCCCCGCTGGCTCGGGACCTAGGAAGCGCTCGCCTCTTGGAGAGTGGAGAAACCCAGGTGGTGGTACAGCCTTCCTGAACTTCCTGTGATGACTCAGCTCGTCCTGAAGATGCTGCTTTTCTTCTTCCAATGGAAAGAACGTCCTTACACCCACGGTTTTTAGAGAACAGTCTTTATTCTTCTCTCAATAAAACTACCCGAACCTCCCCTCCATCTTCCCCAGAATTTTAACAAAAGGGATCCTTTCCATGAAAAAACCAATCTGGCTCTCGGAAGCTCTCAATCTTCCCAGACTGACGCTGTTGCCCATGAACTGCGGCCTCCTCGGGGCGCTGGCGGCCTCCCTCCTGGGGCCCAGGGACCGGCCGGGAGACCTGAGGAAGGGACGCGTCAGGAATGTCCCACCGCTCCGTCACCTCCCGGATTTCCCTCCTGCGGTGCACACATCTCGTGCATCTTGATTCTCTTGCACAGGATGAAAAACGGTTATAATTATTTTCGAACTACATCTGTTTTCTACGGTGCAACTTCACTGAGAACACCAACGTAAGTTCATTCGAAAGCTCTGATTGGAATCAAAGCACCGCCATAAAGATAAAGGCAGCCCGCTGTAGTGGAGGTAATTGGAAGCAGCCTAGCAACTATTTTAATTACTGCATTTAAAGCGAGCTTGACTTCAGAGTACTGGCGTTATTTCCATTTTAAATGCTTCATTTCTCAATCCTTGATTGCTTTCCCACCAGCGATTCTCAGGCACTGGAAGGCTCTGGGTTTTGGTTTGTATGTTCCCACCGGCCTACTTGTCGTGCCCACGTCCGCGCGGACCGGGCGGGGGCACTGGAGTGACAGGGGGACGCCCAGCCTGCACACGCTGCCCCCTAACCGCGGCACCACTCACACTGGACCGGCCCGGCCCCATCTCCGTAAGCACCCCTGTGCTCTCCTCTGGGGGGGATGGGATACACCACAGACTCTCAGAATGGCTGCCTTTCCGTTCTGTGGATTTACCAGACATGGGTTCCTTATTAGACATATGCCATATTCTGGGGGGGTCATGGGAATGTGCATCGTATCCAGAGAAAAGCTATTATTTGAATTTTCTCCTCAAGACTTTAATACAGTAAGTTCACAGACCTGGATATTTAATTGCAAGGTCATCTATCAGCGTGAGCCAGACTAAGGAATTCAGCTTTTGCTCAAGTACTAACTAGTAACTAATGAGTCTGTTGATGCTGCTTATTTTTGCTAAGGGCCCCAGCAAGAGCTTGGTGGAACTGACCAGCAGGTGAGATAAGTATTTATCTTCAAGCAGGGAAAAAAAACCTCTGATGAATTTTGGTAATATTTTCAAGACAGACTTTTTTTTTTTTGTTTAGGTGCAGATACAAGAAAGGACACCAACGTCAGTATTCAGTTAGTACCCGGCCATCTCAGTGAATGGTACTAGGGGGAATGCGATTCACCATCCACTTCACAGGTCCTGGGTTCAGAACCCTTCTGAATGAGTCAGGTTAGAGTAGATACCGAGTTAACCTGCTTCCGGAACACGGGGGGAAAAGCTGGTTTGTCCTACATCTGGACAGGTGCGGAGCTGACCGAGGACGGCCTCTGCCCGTCTGCTCTCGACTCTTCCCTCAGTCTATGCCGAGTGCATGAATCTTCTGATGGACACGCTTCTGCTCAGAATCACGCCACCTTTCCAAGCTTTCCCGTACTTTTTAACAAGCAGGTATTTTCTTTCCAAGTCCTTGAGGCAAGGGACAGCTATATTTCGGTTATTAAGGGCATCCCTAGAAGGAAGTGTACCCATTTCACAGGTGGGCAAACTGAGGAAGTGAGCTGCTGACCCGTCACGCTCGAAGATAACGATGGAGCCCAGCTCTGCCGGCTGCCCCCGCCTTTATCCACAGACACCCAGGAGCGATGCTTTCTCAGCAACCGACTCAGCAAGACACGAGATTTCGATCCCACGTCCGCTGACTTCATGTGCCCACGGGCAGGCAGCTACTCCGTAACAGCGGTCTTTACAGAATCAAATAGGAAACTCGTCAAGAGAAATGGAAGTTTCTCAGTGAGTCACGTCATTAGCGACGACTTAGCTCGTCTTGTCGTTAGCAAAGTTACAAGAAACATCTGGGCCTTGGGATGTTCACTTACTTCAACTACCTTCTCAACAGAAGAGTTAATTCCACCTGAGCTTCGTGGTTTGTCTGACACCTTGGATATGGGTTTCGTTTTCCACAGTGCCGGTTTTGAAATAGGAAAGGCCAGATGATAAAATACAAAATACAGTAAAGCTAAAATGAGAACGTGTTCTGACTCCTGGACTCATATGCGAATATTTTCCTAATGGCCCACAAAGCATACCACACCAGCCGCGCTACTCTGAACATGCTTTTTCTGTTCTGAAAAGGCTAGCGGGTGCAGAGGCCCAGCTGCTAGGCGCTGGCGAGGCGGATGGGCAGCGCATGGCCGGTCTCCACTCCCGCGGGTCAGTGCCCTGTAGACCCCGGCACTGGACAGGACTCCAGCATCACGTGGCGAGCAGGCTGATGGACACACAGCGCTCAGCAAACACCTGCTGCGGGGCTCAGCCTAACCCCCCATTTCTCACCACTGCATGACAGAAACCTCGCGGTTTCTTGCCCCGGAACTGCATCTCCCACGTCACTGCCATGGATCTGGATCCCGTCTGGAGACACTGCAGAAGGCCACGTGTAGGCCTGGGACCAGGTCTCAGTGAAGGGCATCACTGAAAGGCTGCACACAGTAGAAACCCAGGAACAGAAGGTGCCCTGAGTTATGAAACAAAAACAAGTGTGGGGGTCAGAAGTCAGGATGAAAGGGTGCCTGTGAGTCCAGGCCACCAGGGGAAGGCAGCACAGGGACCGAATTCAGGGAGAAAGGTCACTGATGAGGATGGCAAGATGGGAGGGTGGAGTGGGGTGAGGAGTGAGAGGCAGGAGCCACGGAGACGCCTGGTCGCACGAGGGGTGATGGACCCAGATGAGGATACTGCCAGGACTGCGGAAAACAGCCAGGGGCTGGGCCGCCCGTGTCCCTGGCCTGAGCTCCCCAGGCTGGGAGGGGATGCGGGCTCTCCCCCCACCTCCCTGTTGTCAGTGAGCACACAGCCATCCGCTCCCCCAGGTAGAGAGCAGCTTCTCCCTCATCCCGCCCTGGAAAGCTGCTCGTTCGGTCCTGAGACTGTGGACACCCGGGCTGCGGTCACGTGGCCAGCCCGTGGGCTCCTGGCGATGGCCCTGCTCCAGGTGTGCACAGATGCAGTGGGGGTCAGCTCCCAAGCCCAGGGCAACCACGTGGCTCCTCAGGCCCATCGAGGGGCTTCTGCAGCCACACCTCGGGCATGGCTGAGATGCGTTTCTCCCCCCGAGCTTTCATCCCTTCCTTCCCAAGTCACCTTGCCTCTTTCCATCTGTAGTAGCTTCTGGGGGCTGCTCGAGCAAGGTCCCACAGGCTGCAGGAGACCTCCTCGCCCGGGTCTGGGGGCCGAGTCCGGATCTGTATCGCTGGCCGAAACTGAGGCGCTGGCAGGGCTGTGCTCGCTCCAGATGCTCGAGGGGAGAATCTAGTGCTTGCCTCACCCGGTTTCTGGGAGCCAGGTCAGCCCAACACACCACCTCAGGCCTCGGCTCGGACACTCCGGAGCTTTGGAATCTGTTACTTAAACGCTAATATCCCTGCACTCACTGACCCACCAAAGCCATTCTTTTCTTTTTTTTTTTAAACCACATCTTCCTTTTCTAAGTAGTTTTCATAAAATTCTGAAATGATTGTTTTAAGACTTGCCCTTCAATTTAAGCCTCAATTTTATATTTAAATCTCGTACTTCAGAGGACTTTATATTTGATCAAACGAACACATGAAATTTAGAAATGGATCTTTATAGAATCTGGCCTAGTTTTGTTCATTTGCCAGAAAAGGGGGTGGGGGCAGTTTATAATTTTTGTCTAATATACATATTTAATGATACCAATTCTTTATTTCCCATGAGAAATCTTCACCAACGACGCGGACCCCCAAGGTCTTCAGGCCAGTGACTTCTGGTGGCAAAGTCTACCTGGAGCCAGCTTGTAGCTCCAAGTTCATGGTGACCATGGATGCAGCAGAGGTGGCCCATGCACACAGCGGGGAGCGGCAGACGCCCAGGCGTGCGTCCCTGTGCACCAGGGGCTCTGGGCGGGCCCGAGAAGGTAACAGGTGACCACACCCAACCTAAAAGGTACGAATCTAAAATGTTCTATACAGGAAGTGGGCATCTCTGCCGCAACTCAGTAGGCACTCACGAATTATGTACGGAACGGATCTGGGGAAGATGAGTCTCAAGACCAGCCTTCTGACTCCGGGATTGGTAAATCCATGCTGGTATGTGCAAGTTTCTGAAAGGAATGCTGTCAGGTCATAAAAACGCAGGCTTTAGAAGAAATGAAATAACACAGTAACTATTCTTAGATCTTTTTAAAGCAGGCTATTTAAAAGGACATAGAATAAAGTCCCAATTTTGTTTTGAAAGTATTAAAAGTCGACTCAACAGGCATTCAATAAAACGTTTATTACTAGGTGGCGGGATCACAGTTGATTTTAATTGACTCCTTTATAGTTCTCTGTATTTTCTTTTAAAGATTTTATTTATTTATTTATTTTAAAGAAAAAAGAGAGCACGTGCGTATATGTGTGTGTGGAGGTCGGGCAGAGGGAGAGAGAATCCCGAGCAGACTCCCCACTGAGCGCACAGAGCCCGATGTGGGGCTCTATCTCAGGACCCTGAGATCACGACCTGAGCCGAAATCAAGAGTCGGATGCTTAACCCACTGTGTCACCCAGGCGCCCCTAGTTTTCTGTATTTTTATAAACAGGTGTTATGAGAAAAACTGAACACCTTTAAGTACACGTAAACAGATAACATATAAAATACGCATCAATGTGTATTTTAACAGAAATAGACATGAAACATAACTCTGAAAAGCAAAATCCATGCAAAGAATGTGATGCTCTTTCAGCAGTGAGGGCAATGCCCTCCTGCCTCCCAGGGCCGACTCACTGAGCAGGAACCAAGCTACCTCCCCGCCTCGGTCCCTGACCAGTTCGGGAAGCCACCAAGGACCTTCTGCTTGGGCTTCCGCACTGTTACCTGACCAGGGGAGCAGTGGCACATGGAGCTGTCCATACTGATTTGATTGGGGTTTTCAACTGTCCCTCCTTACGTGAGCCATCAGATTTTACAGCAGTTCCGTTCCTTGTGTATTACGCTGAAAGACTTCCTTTGCATATCACTTGATTACAAGGGCTTCCTCACTGTTTTCATGCTATACAGCCATGTGAGCTGGAAGAACTACCTGCCTGCATTTCTTTAATCACCGTTTCGGGACAGAGCCTGTCCAGGAGAAAGAGCACAAAACAAAGGCGTGGAGCCCACCACTATCCCCCTAACAGCAACCCTAAGGCACCAGCAAAAGTGGCCCAAGGAGCCTGGGGGACAGGAACGCCCAGCAACAGACCCAGCGCCAGCAAGTTCGGATTTCCCGGGCATTTCCCCTCACACTTCTGAATGACTGGATTCGTGAGGGTATCTGCTGAGGTCTATGATCAGGGACATATTGAGGAGTTCAGTGGTTTTCAAACCGGACTGCAGCTGCAGGCTTTCCTTGTTCTGTAAAAAAAAAAAAAAAAAATCCACCCCGCAGCTCTGGCGAATCAGGGTCCTCCAGAGCGGTGGGCAAGTGCCTCGCTTCGGAGCTGTGCTCCCTTCCCGCGGGTCCCGAGCACCCCCGCAGTGCCCGGCAGATGGCTGAATGCAGACTTCACCGCGCGCAGCTGAAGCATCCAGACCCTGGGCCAGTGCTCCACCTACGGGTCCCCCCCAACATTCTCATCCTCAGGGGCTGGTCAAACACCCTTCTTTGGCGCTCACAGACTGGTCTGCGACAGCCGCTCCCCACAGCGGACGCTGCCCTTCACTGATGAAACCGCCCCGCGTCCCTCACTTTTGTTGCTCACAGTGTCCTGGCCATGTTGACACTATTCTGGGGGCTGAAAAGTGCACCGCTCTCCAAATTAGACATTACTTCCTTGTAGACTCTGAACACTCCATTTGTAAGTAACCTGGTGAAAGATACCATCTGTATAGAACAGATTGTGATTTGATGGGTTTCTCATCTGAGGTACCAAAAGTGTAGTAAGTCCCACCGTCCACATCAAGAAATTGAAAACGTCATGATCTGAGGCTCAGTCCGTGGAGCATGCGACTCCCGATCTCGGGGCTTTAAGTCTGAGACCTGCGTTGGGTGTAGAAACTACTTAAAATCTTAAAAAAAAAAAGCCATGATCTGAGATGCTATAATTTCTACTGGAATTTATGCAGTAGGAGAAAATAAAGGGTAAAAGCAAAAAAGTAAATGGAAAACAGCAGGAAAAGCCGCAACCTGAGGAGAACGGAGGAGGGGGGAAAAACTCCAAAACTCAAACAACAAGACTCTTCTCTCTCTGTGTCCCCAGCCCACTGCTGGGCGCCCAGAGAAGCAGCAGGTGCGAGCCCTCTGAAGGGGCCCTCCACTCCTTCAGAGATCACACCACTCCACAGCTCAGCACTTCCAGAATCAAGGCTCGCCTCTGTAAGAAGAATATCTACAGTTCCCAAAACTGATCGACTCCCTTCCCTCTGCCCGGGAGTATCAGCCTGATTCTGCCATTGACCTTCTCATCAATACCAGGATGCATGAAGAACCCGCAGTGTCCCCGCAGGGAGAGGTGAGAGCCGGGCAAAGAGGCTGATGGCAAAGGCTCCACCCCAGCCCTGCATGGCCACCTGCTCAGCCCCGCGTGGGACCACGGATACACACCCTAAAGCGAGACACCCGGGCTGTCATCAGGCCAGCAAAACTCTTGGTGAGTTCTATGAAAAGCGTATGAGGGACTAAATAGTAAGTCTGTTTATTACTATACAGCAGTTTAAAAAAAGCGTCTCTTTTATCAATTTTTCTTTGAATCGTCTCTAAAGATACACACGAAGCAAAAAGCAAGAAGGGACCTAAGTCCCTTTAACCACAGAATATATCATTTCATCTTTACTTTGTCCTCCTCCCCATCCCAAAGAATGAAACTTTGCTTCTGTGTTCTTGTACTGCTGATCCAGTAACTTCACACGCTTTATGGAGTGTATCTTATTACAGGTCTAAATGATCTCTTAAACCACTGTGTTAGTTTTATTATGTCTGTAATCTCCGTAGCGACAGAAAAAGGAAATATGCCGGCCAGAATCCTCCTCGCGCGCTCCTGTGATGCCCCCTAGTGGCTTCTCGCTAAACTACAAAACCAAGCGCTTGAAAGTAAACGTTTCCTTTCCTCGGTATTTCCGCCGAACCTCAGACACCTGGTTAGAGACCCAACGTTCTAATACCCACATATTCCGCCACGTGCAGAAGACATGTGAGCAGGTGAGCGTTTAGCACACAGCTCATCGGAAATAATTCACACGCCGAACAGTGTCACGTTTAACCCCAAGCCCCTCGGTGGTGGGTGACGTAGCTTAATTTTACTGAAAATAATTCCAACTTAAAGGAGCATTTTCACTCATTACCGGGTTTTAAAATGAAATCCGTGGCTTTCAACATTTCCAGGACAAAGGTAAGAGCATGCAGCTGAGAGAGACCGACGTACTCTCCAGTGTCTGCTCTGCGGCTGAGCGTGCTCTCCGGCGGGCCGGCCTGGCGGGCCCCCCTGCTCCCTGTAGAGCGAAGGGCCGGGCTGCCAGGGTCTCGCGGCCTCCAGACGTGACGTTCTGTGTAAGTCTGCAGTCCAGGCAAGAAAAGAATTTAAATGCAAGAGACTCCCGGGTACTTCATTTAATAACGAAATCTTGGCACATCCAGATGACCGCAACACCATTTTTCTTATGGCTTACACACAAAGTAAAATGGGAGGGAGCTTCCTGAAATTCCAAAAATCACACAAAAATTCTTCCCACTGCGGCTGCTCCTGCAGCTCGGCGGTGGGAAGACGAATCACAGCGCCCCCTGCAGGCGCACCCGTGTACGAGGGAAAGAGCTGCAGAGCGCCGCAAGGGGGCGCCACCTCCCAGCCCGGGGAAGGGAAGCTCCACATGCCCTCCCCTCAGCTTTGCTCAGGGCAGCAGGCCTCCTAATGCAACAGCAAGCCAGACGATCCCCCAAACTACCTCTTTTCAGGTTCTCTTCTCTTTTAGACAGGACTGCTGTTTATTCATGTGCCCAAAGGAGGGGCCCGCCCCCTGGGGGCAGCGTAGGACTGTGGCTGCAAGTGGGGGGCAGCTGAATGCAGCCTGGAAAAACAGGGCCACCACCACGTCATTCCTGGCACTGGGCTCCGCCTTCCAGGGCAGAAACACCTGGGCCAGAGAGCCCACTCAGGACATGCCGGGGGGGGGGGGGGGTTTGGGGGGGGCACATGGATGTTCCCCTCTTTTACACCCACACCTCCGCGCTG
>NC_058405.1:187978240-188041084 GCF_002201575.2 Neomonachus schauinslandi | reverse complement strand
GGGGGGGGGGGGGGGGGGGGGGGGGGGAAGAATGCATGCTTAGGTTTTAATTCCTTGATTTTCACAGAGACTTGTGTGGGCTTCCCAGATTTTGACATTTCAAACAGGAAATAATGCAATACGATTTTTATGTTCACCAAGGGGAGATGTGCTTAGAGCGTCTGGGCCCCACCGCAGAGGGACGGTCCCCAGCGCAGCAGAGCTGTGCCCGGGCCACAGCCGCCGGGGACCTGCCACGTGACCCGGGCAAGGGGCACAGCCCGCCTCTGGAACTGCTTGTGTGTGAAAACGAGGATGGGTTTCCAGGGTCCCTCAAGCCCTCCGGAGCACTGACACGACATAAAGCTCAGGGAGGTCCAAACGCCAGGAGCCGCTTCCCACCCACTCCAGGTGCCCGTCTCTAAGGCGACACAAGGAGCGAGCTGGTAGCACCGCGCGTCAGAAGGGACGGATGAAGTGCGAGGAAACCCCACTCTGAGGTCACGGCTACACACGGAACTGGGGACAGTCTCCCTGGGCCGTCTGCCCTCTGGGGAGCTGGGGCACTCCAGGTGTAGAGAACCTACCAGAAACACCGAGGCCACATCTGCAAGAGCAGCAAGGCCCACCTGCTCCCATGTGTCACCAACACGCCAGACCTTTGCCCGCCCAAGGGACCGACCGCCATCTCCTAACAAAATGCCTGACTGCGAAGATGAGCTTATTTTCACATTAACGCATCAAAAGTAGTATTTGAGACAAATTTAAAAATTATGATTATTTTCTACTTCTACGTGATGAAAGTTAATCCTAAATAAAAGATTAAGGATGGAGACAAAGATTCAGGTAAAGAGCCATCCACTCAGGCACTGATCCTAAAACACATAACTGGGGGGACCCCTCAATGTCTAATAGTGGATTGGGCCAAAAAAGTATTTCTAGTCACTCAATGGAATGCAATGCAAAAATGAGAAAATACATTGTAGAGAAAGTATTGATGTGAAAAAAGCAGATTTTACCATGTCATAAGGCCCGAAAATCCGCTTTTTCCAAATACACGGGCATGCAGACAGCCACACCCCCCACACCTTAACGGTAGCAGCCACTGGGGGTGGTGTGATGGGTGGTTTTTATCTCCATATTTCACAACCTTTAAAAATCATCTCCTTAGGGGCGCCTGGGTGGCTCAGTCGGTTAAGTGTCCAACTCTTGGTTTCGGCTCAGGTTGTGATCTCAGGGACATGAGATTGAGCCCTGCATCAGGCTCCAGACTCAGCAGGGACTCTGCTTGGGATTCTCTCTCCCTCTCTCTCTCTGCCCTTCCCAACCCCACGCACACGCTCTCTCTCAAATAAATAAATCTTTAAAAAAAATTTCTTTAGCAAATCTCACACAATCCAATTTAGTCATCGAAGTTTCTACAGTCTCTTTTTCTTTAGACAAACAAGTGTGCAACCCACCCTTCACAGCTGCTTTCTCCCTAAATCAGGGAAGATCTGTCCAGCTGTTTGGGTGTCATTTTCTCTTCACAGAATTTCCAGTGACTCTGCACTAACTACCCGCAAGCCGACGTGGGATCCCAGAGCCTGCCTTCGGGGAAGCCCAGCTTCTGCTCCGGCCTGGACCCCCATACATTCCTGGTCAACCCCCCACTGCTGAGTAGCGTGCACAAACATCAGCATCCACAGGGTAAAGCTATGCTTTCTGGTGTCAAGAACCTTCACAACTTCCCTCCTTGGAGGATTACTCTTCCTTCTCTTTCATGAACCGAACTTACTGGTGCTGCTAACCCCCATCATTGGCGGACAGTTCCTCGGTGAAGGGAGGCCACTAAGAATCTGCTATGTCTGTATTCTCTAAGGGGAAAATGTTATAAACAAAAGACTTCAAAGTAAGTTGGAAACACCAGCCATGAAGTGTAACATTTCTGACTTTCCTATTTAAGTGATATCTTCATATTGTGTTGATCAGAGGCTACGGAGGGTTAAGTAGGTCAAAAAGTACATCACCGTTTAATCATTTTAAAAACATTAGGGAGAGCAGAATGGCGTGGCATTATGAATAGATTATGAACAAAAATAAAAGCCATTTGTATGCATTAATGATACATCAAGCTAATTCAAGCTGGCTCAAGTCATTAACAGGATCCTGGGGCAGGCCCTAGCTACGATGTACGAGGCCACAGCACGGACAAGTATGAACACAACCGTCTCCTGTGTCATTGATAAAATTAATTCTGTGAGCAGATCGGAGTCTTAACACGAACATCAGAATAGAGCACACTTACTAACAGTGTGTTTACTGATCTCGCGTTGGCAGGGCAGGGGTTAAAGCACCATCTATGGGCACACATGAGCCGTGGTGCCCGCCCAAGGTGGCCCTAAGGGAAACGCAGCAGGAAACATTCCCGACTTGGGGTAAGAAACTGCCAGAGACAATCACAGCCCCTACTGACACAACAGTCTACAGAACTATGAAACAGAAGACTATTCACGGTCTCCTGTTGTTTGTAATAACAGCAACCTTGGTATCAAGATTTTAAGATGATTTCTTAGGATGTTACTCTGGAAAGAGTGAAAAACGTCACGGTCCTCTCTACCCCACCAGAAACTAGTGTAAGAATTACCGAGTCTCACACTTGATTCCGAGTTGTTACGGCCAGGAGCTGCAGTCTGAACCACACCCACCATGGAGATACTCCCCCTACCTCAACGCTTTCACGCCGGACAGGTGACTGTAAGCAAATCAACTGATATCCAAAAGAGTTAGTCCCTCTATAAACGTCCAGCCTCTGGGTCCACTGAATAGCTCAATGGATGAGAGAGAAACTCTCAAAAGGGGAAATTTCTAGACAAAGAGACTTTAAACAAGAAACAAGCTGATTTCATACTTGTGTCCAATTCATAATAATACCTTAAAACACTCGGATTATTCCAGGGTCATCACTTTCAACAAATTCTCAAATGAATCCTGACAACGTTCACTTACAGCCTGGCCGTTAGTTCCACCGTAATACACTCCCCATTTGTCAAATGTGCGTGAAGACACTCGGCTGCAGATCAGCTGCCAGAGGTCTGGCTCGTCTATAAGACGCTTGTAACTCAAACTTTTTTTTCTAAAAATACTAATTTCAAAAGGTTTTTTTTGTTTTTCTTTTCGTTTTGGTTTTGTTTTTTTGGCCTCTGAAAATAGGTCTTATTACCACGAATTGTGTTCATACTTGCCTGTGTTGTACAGCCAAAGATACTTTAACTTTGGTATTAATTATTTCATTTTGTGATTTAACCCTGTTCATAGAGAAAGTTTCCCTGGTTAAGAAATAAGCTGAATTTAAAGATGTACATACAAAGGGTACCGACAATATCATGTTTTATAAAAATAAACGATGTCAATCATTCATGCACTTTCCCATCCCCACGCAAACCAGCCTACAGCACACAGAAAACCCGCCCAGACCCAGGCCTTCTTGCTCACTGTACACATTCCCTCCCCACCCACAGGCTTGACCCAAAGTCTACTTAATGTCAACACCTGATAGGTAGCCTTTCAATTTAATGAGAGGTGTGGTTCTTTTGGAGGCAACTTGCGGATTCTCATTTCCATGGGATTCGACCATGTTAGAAGCTGCCAGGCAGTGACGGCCCCTGAACGCTGGTGTTAAAGAGGACAGCAGAGCGGCCGCCAAACCGGGGCCACGCCCATGTTACAGGACTCAACCCACTACCCTCAGGAGCGTGAAGAGTGTTTTCCTTCTCTGTCTTTCTCCTCCTTCCGCCCTCTGTCTTTCTCCTCCTTCCGCCCTCTGTCTTGCTCCTCCAGGCAACTGGCTCATGTCATCCTTATTCTTAGAAGGTTTTAAAATATTAACCCCCGGGGCGCCTGGGTGGCTCAGTCATTGGGCGTCTGCCTTCAGCTCAGGTCATGATCCCAGGGTCCTGGGATCGAGCCCCGTGTCGGGCTCCCTGCTTAGCGGGAAACCTGCTTCTCCTTCTCCCACTCCCCCTGCTTGTGTTCCTTCTCTCACTGTGTCTCTCTCTCTGTCAAATAAATAAATAAAATTTAAAAAATAAAATAAAGTATTAACCCCCCTGAATAAAGCATAACTTAAGCATAGTAAAGTTTCCGTTTGCCCCGTCATAACATAAACTACCCCTCTGTCCCATGAAACCTTGAATGTACAACGTTTCAAGGCAACGAGGAGGGGGCAGTGAGAGTGCGCCAAGTGCGCCAAGGAGGGGGCAGGGGCGCGGGCACACGGGCACAGATGCCCAGAGAAAACCACGGGCAGAAAGGACACGCGGGCCGGACACCAGCTGTAAAGAGGGCCTATTAAGTTCCACTATCTTACATTAGAAACCCTTAAACTGTGACATAAATATTAGTCATTATTACAAATGATAAAAAAATAGAAATTAGCAAACACTACATGATTCCTTGGCCTTTTCTCTCTCTCTCTCCCTCTCTCTCTATACACACATACACACACACACACACACACACACACACACACGAAACGCCCAATGTACACATACATATGGCTTGCTTTTCATCATGGAAGATACCATTTCTGAAAGAAATCCTTTGGAAAAAGAATTAACACAAAAAGAAAGGGACTCCAGTCTACCCCCTAACACAATAAAAAGAGCAACAACAAAACAAATAATAAAACAGGCCACCCCAACAATGAAAATTAAGCAGGTTCCAAGAAGGCATGGAAGAGGCCTGACACATCCTTTAACAGCGCAAACAAAAGACGGCGGCGTGAGCAAAACAAAACGGCACAGGATGATGCAGCACTCAGGAGCAAAACCCCTGGACTGCTCCCACTTACTGATGCTCTAACACATGCAACTAGGTCATACAAACCGGGCTCATTAATACAGCTACTCTTGTGCTGGACACTCCCGTAATTAGGACCAAGCAGCTGCAGAATTTAATGTGAAATGGGATTCTTTGTACATCAGGATATCAGTCTTTGGAAGCAGAGGACAGAAGGCAAACCGAGGCTCCCCGACTTACTGCAAACCCCTGCGCCAGTCAGGCAGCCTCTCCTGGCTCAGCCCCGACGGTACAGGGCGTCCACTCGAGGGTGAGCCATCCGCAGGCAGGGGGTGGGGAGACGACTAGGGGACAGCTTCTATGCAGGTGCTTTCAGAAGGTGAACTACACAGCACGCACGTAAAGAGTTGGCGTGACCGTGCCGGGAGGCCGACGGGCCCATGCCGTCAGAGGGACGCCCGTCCACAGGACACTGCATGAAGCGTGTGATCACCGGAAGCCCGAGCGCCAGCCACCGGTGCCCAGAACCCTTCTGAGGCTGCCGTCCGAAGGGCACGTGCACCTCCAACCGAATGGTCTCTTTCTCACATAAGTAACGTAGAACATCTATCCTAGAGTGAGCGGTCTTCCGTGTGAGATCACTGGACTATCCAGTTACTCTGGGCAACAACATAGTGACAAAACCCAGCAGTCTTGGGGAGGGTCAAGCAGACAGACGGTAATCTGTAATTATCTAGATCTTGGCTTATACGGATCTCGACCAGGTCTAAACAGTTATTGTCAGAGCAAAATGTTGCGCATATGGGTTTTCCTACTGTCCTACGAAGACAAGCTTAAGAAGGTAGGAGGTTAAAGCTTCACAGGGAAGTATGCACTAATGTCTAATAGGATGCTTTCAGTTGGGATTTAACAAGTGACTACAGTTTAGAAGATACGTGCAAGAATATTAAATTCTGTATACAAAGTAGGTGGCATCAGGATGCGTAACAGGAACGACCCATATACAAAACAACACTGTTCTACAACACAGACAAATCTCTATCAGCTCATTTTAGGAGAGGGAGGGAAGGAGAAAGGAAAAGGGCGTAAAGTAGCCTGGATAAGGGAAAATTAAATATCTTGTACCACCATCAGGTTTTACTCATTCCATATGAAAGGGAAACCACTTTTCTTTATATATCAGAGATCTTTGAAATATCACACACCAGTCAGATACTGTAATCTAAAAATTGTAAAATATACCCCCCAAAAACTTAGGGGATCTATTGGCTCTACTTCACAAACTGTCAAAACAAACAAAAAACTGATTCTACATCATGCTTAGTTTGAAAAAGAGAACTACACTCTGACGCAAATCACTATGCTCATCATACATCCGTTATACAATCACGGTCATCCAAACAAAACAAGCTATAAGCAAGGACATCCAATGTAGAGTGAGAAATCTAAAAATGATTGGAAAGGGAGAATTCATCATTTCCAAAATCCAGCTTCAGGGAACTAAAATCCCAAATGCTCCCTCGTGAACATGAGGAGGCAGAGTCCCAAGATGGCTCACAAGAACGGTCCAAGGGGTCCTTCAACCACTTACACACATGGCTGTTCACTACCTTTCAGCACGGCTTCGTCTTCTGGGAGAGGGATTTAATTCTGTCCCTAAGTTATAATCCTTTTAGGTTGTCCCTGAATATCTAGGTCAAAAAAATCCCATCACCAACGCTACCCTCCTTTCCCTACACAGAGACTCAACTAAAATGGCAGGAAAGATGTGCTCAATGCAAGGACTTCTTCCACGCAGTTGGTTCCTTTACAGAGTGAGAGAAACGTCTCTTGAATAGAAATCACAGCACCAGAGAAACAGTGTCTGCAGAGAGTGAACTTTATTTTTCTGTAATCCTGTATCTTCATGAATCCAGGCTGAGAGAACAAATGACCAAGGACTTTTGAAAAATTTCATGCCAAACACAGACATTACCATTATAACGTTAAAACTACAAAAGCCCGAAGTTAATCTCGCAGACATGGCCGGCGGCGACCAGAGCTGCACAGAACTGGACAGACGGAGAGACACGGGGTGATGGGCCATGCGCAGCCCGGGCTGCCTCAATCCCCTGGTCCAGCCTGTGGGGCCCTGAGATCCCCGCAGGGCTTTTCTGGGAATCCAGACAGACAGACGGGTAACCATGCCCATGTCAGGCCCGGCAGCCCAGATGCAGTAGAACCAGGAGTATGTGATTTCTTAGAAGGTGAATCTTATTTACTGGAACCCCCTTCGTGGAGGCCAGACATTCTGCTCCACAAGCCACACAAACTCATCAGGAGCAGGATCAACGATGATCCCGGACCACCGCGAGCCGGTGACAGAAGGCAGCCTGGTCCTTCACACCTGTCCTCCACCCTCGGGGGAAGTGCAAGCTTCCGCCTCTGGGCGCTGGCCCTCCACCTCACCGAGGCGGGGGCCCCTCCCCGTACTAGCCCCTCTTCTCGACCCTGAACCAGAGGCTTGGCGTGAGCAACGCTGCTTCTCAGATGAGGGCATCCACTGCCTCCCTGCCTCGGGACACCCCTGATGCTGACGGGGACCCTCCATCCTGGATTACTTTCCAAGAACCATGTGAGAACTACACCCTGGAGAGAAAAGCAGACAGACATTCTATTTCTCCATTAAGTCTGCAGTCTGTCTTCAGTTTCAGGATACTAAGAACTCCAAGTTAAAGAAGCAAAGACTACAGTCCCTGGTATCTTAAAAAATCAGCCCGGGGAGCAAGTCGACCAGAAAGCCTGGGGGGCGGAGACAGGTGCTAGGGAGGTCTGGCTGGTGTGAGAACCAGGCCTGTTTCCTTCTTTCAGGGGTAAGTTAAACGTTACAGAGAAACTACCCGCTCTTTCTCTTTCTACAATGCAAAGATATGAAAAGCACATAAATAAAGGCAAGTCCTAAGGCGTAAAGGAAGCCAGAAAGTTGAAAGAGAAATCTGAATGACGTGAGTCTGTGAGTGGGTGGTGAGCCTGCCGAGTGCGCCCTCCATCCAGCCTCCCCCAGGGGACCGGGCAGGACCCACATCACTGTGGCTTTAATGACAGAATGGTTAAAGCTCTGGGCTCCTCGTCCCAGGACAGGCATCCCATCCAGATGCCTCTGGTCAAGCTTAATTTTTCCGAGCCTTGATTTCTTTAACGCTAAGCCTTGTGAGGGTTTTTTTTTTCCCTTAAGGATTAAAATGGATCATGACTGTTCACAATTTCTAAATACTGAGCACAGTCCCCACTTGGTCAGCAACTACTTTTAACACTAACAATTACAGAGTTCACGACTTAACAAAAAGACATACCCTCTCGCTCTCTCCCAGACCTTCCTGACCCCTCCGGACCCAAGACCACCCCTCCCTCCCACCACCTCCCCCACGCCTTCGCCCATCCCCCTCCCGCTTCCCAGCCCGACTCTTGGCATCACGATCACGGACGTGACCGTCTCTGCCCCGTGGAACCCTGCGCTTCTCCAGGAGGGTTTCCTGTCTGGTGCATGGCTGTTCCGGCTGTTCCAGGGGCGGGTGATCACTAATGAATTCAGCAACAAAGAAACAATTCTTAAATCGTGGTGTTGGCTCTCAGCCATAAGTCTTAATGTGGGATTGGGTTTTTTTTTTTTTTGGCCCAAACTTGACTCTCTTTCCTCTTTTGGTTTATTCTCTCCAAAGCCTAAGAGCAAATATTTAGGCTGTTTTTAGAGACGGGCTTGAACTAAGAATGAGCAGCTACGGTGGAGAAGAGATGTGTAAGTGTGACCCATCACGTGCCGAAGCTAAGCGTGGGCAATGTCACACGCTGTGCACAGGTCACATCACAGCGCACCACACAGGAGTCCCAGCGGACTGCTGAGTCTTCTGAACACGCACGCAGCTGAGCGCCACCTCTGCATGAGGGGGGCACTCGGATTCATGCCGGGCGGGCCCTGTGCCGCGGAAGGGGACGTGGATGCGCGGCAGGGAGCGCTTACCGTCCTGAAAGACCCGCTCCACGTTCAGCCCGTAGGTGGCGCACGTCTCATAGTAGGTACACCGCTTCAGGTCGCTGGAGAGCTTCCGCGCCCTGGCGTCGTCGATGACCCGTGGGTTACTGGAACTTATGGCATCTGGAACAGACAGCGACACGGTGACCATAAGCAGCCCTGTTGATGTCCCGCCACTTCAAGCCTCCAAGTAGCTCAAAACCTGCGCCCTGCTCCTGGGCATGTCATGTGTTTAAGAACCTGGAGTTTTTAAAACCTAGTTTACCCTCCAAGTAATAATCTCAAACATTTAGAACAGTCTCCATTTGTAAAAATGTGTTTCACAGGATGCTGCTTCTGAAACGGAGATAAAGGATGCCCACTCACTGTTTGCAGGTGACGTCTGGTGCACAAAGCACTCTGCTCACTGTGTTCTAGCAGCATTACTCCCCAGGTGCAGCCATACACCTGTTCAGTCCGTGCCCACAGAGCTGCCCTCAGGTGTCTGGTCCTGTTCCGGGCACAGGGTTGCCCCAGTAGACAAAACAGACAAAACTTGGCTCCCTCATGGAGGGGCTATGAGGGTGGCCGGGGAGGGAGGCAGAGAACAAGATAGAGACGTGGAACAGCGATGAACATTGTGTGGCCACGAGACCACGTCAGGCAGGGCAGGATGTTCGACGGTCCGTGTGCTCAGTGTGGATTCTCAGGGCAGCCCCACCCGCAGGGAGGAGGGAAAGGCCAACCAGCCACTACCTGGGGGGAGAGCACCTGGGGCAGGGGGGCAGCAAGCACCTGGTGTTTACGGTAGACGGAGGCAGGAGTGGAAGAGAGGGGGGCAGTGGAGGGCCCTACGTGCTGGGGTGCAAACCACCTTAGGTCTTAACGGAACCAGTCCTGGGCGCACCCACTTCCCGCAGGGTCCGTATACAGATGAGGACATTGGAGCAACAGAACAGATGTGGGGCACCTGTCACCAGCCCCCTGAACAAAGAAAAACCAGCCTTCATTGGCTCAGTGTCCAAGATGCCTCTACCCCACCCCACCATGCGTTCCCGTGTCCCGCACATGCCAACAGAGAAAGGCCAAGATGTTAGGAGCGAGGTGTGAGACAACAGGCACTTTTCGGGGACTTTTTTCTCCAGGGAAGTTTTCTCCGCGGGCTTGAGGCTCCTGTGCCACGGAAAACGCCAACTGCTCTTGAAACAAAAACCCACCGACAGGGTTTTCCCCACTAGTCAAAGAAGAGCACCAGAACAACAGAAACCCCAGAGATAGCAACAACCTTTCAAACTGTGCTTATTCTGGGGCTCAGGAAGTGCCCGCGACATTTAATTTTGTAAGTATAAAAAAGTGGCATCTTGAGGGAATAATTTATTCATTTTTACCCCCTCTTTCTCTTGCTTCCTGTTTTATTTTTAGCTCACGGAACAGGCCTGACCTGGCAGTTTCCCATAGAGAAATCAAGACTAACTCCGATTCAGGCCTCTTTCTCCAACAATGGCTTGCGCCACCTCAATAGATGTTCCAGAACATTCCCTGGGAAGGCCCCTTAGAGGGGTTTCTTCAAAGAACATCTTGTCCTGTCTTCTTGTCTTCCAGACTAAAAATCTGACTTGGATTTCACAACACTTAAGGAAAAGAAGTATTTTTTAAAGGTGCAAACATCTTTTAAGAAAACGGTAGGAAAAAAGGTCGAAATCTGTAATTTTTCACTGCTCTGGTGTAAACACATGCTGTAGTGTCAACCCAGCTTAACCTGACCTGGGGTCCCCAAAAGTCCCACAGGCCCCCTTCCTCAGCGGGAGGCCCACCCCGTGCTGTCCCATCCTGACTTCCCAGGTGCAGCGACGCGTCTCCGCTCTGGCCACGTCGTACCTGCACCACGCGTCAGTCGGGGCTACAGCAGCCTGGTCTCTCATTCCACCTGTAACTCTGCACCTGCTCACAGCTTGTGCCCGTCCCTCAAATCGATGTCATCTGCAAGCCTTTAAAACAGAACCAGCTTAACGAACATTATGTAACTACCTCATTCAGAAGTGTCCTGTCCACTTACGGACCCTCGCACAGTCCTGACTACACCCGGAGAGAACACGCATTCTCGCAGAGACACTCCTCCCAACCTTGGATGAGGCCACCGACCCCAAACACCTGGGGTAGGGGAAAGCTCAGAGTCCCTCATCTGTAACCTGACCCACCTTTTACCCCCAACACCCCACGAATCCCATGCAAAAAGCACAACACACAGGCTTCACAGAGCAAGTCTGCAAGCAGCGAGCAAGTACCTAGCAGTGGAACCTTCCAGAAGCCCACACTCACTCTACCCTCCTGCCACAGGGGCTTCTAGGGCACTCTGGAAATGAGAGGTCTGATTAAGGACCAAGAGGACCCCTCAGCTGAGGAATGTCCCTGCTTGGTAACAGTCATGCCCTGTTCATTTGGGATGGGGCTGTGCTGACGATGGACAAAGTCCCACAAATGAACGTGAGGAGACTGCCAGCATCCGTCCTCCACCCGGGCTCCCTGGCTCAGGTGCTCCCTCGCCTGTGGCCTTTCCAGAAAAATGCTCAGAAGACCAGCAGGAATAAAAAGGGTAAGTTCTTCCACTCGGGGACCGCATCAGGGCTTCCCCGGAGTCTCTACGGAGCCTTCCACAGGCGTCCTCTACAAACATGTGAGCCAACCTGGGAGAGGCTCGGCTCTGCCTTCTTGCAGCCGCGGTGGGACACGGACAGCCACGCTTATCACCAAGGAGGGAACAGAGAGGCATGCTTCTGCACCCCAGCCAGGCCCTCGGTAAAGCTGCGTGTCGAGATACAACCAATATAACAGAAGCAACCGCTTATGTTACATTTACGTGCCCATGGGTGCTTCAAGTGCCTTACAGGAGCTCCTCCGGTGAACCCCGGCCGAGCCCGGGGAGATGGCAGTCCAGGTCACAGGGCCAGGACGCTCTGATGCCGGGGGCTGCGCAGCCCCAATACCGGGACCAGACACTCCAGTCCCTACTACCCAAACCACGGCTGTGTAGGACGACACCAAATAGATCACATACAGCCTTCTGGCCTAGACTGAGAAGTCCCTGCGTCCTAGCACAGTGAGTCCACAGAGGAAAGGCGTTCTGAGTCTGAAATACAAAGCCCTGAACCCACACAGCGTGCGAGGGGACGCCCGCACTCAGTCTCTGACTTTGCTCAGAAATGCCCTGGGCTGGCCCGCAGGGAGAGGTGCTTGCTGGAAAGGACTCGCTCCAGCTTCAGGGCAGCTCTAGGCAGATCTGCTGTAGATCCTGCCACCCACCAGAAAACACGGAATTTTCAGGATGCCAACAGAAACATGCCAGTTCTGTGTATCAGAACGAGAACCAAGGGCTTCATGCTGGCGCGCCCTTGTTTCCCGGTGGCCACTAGAGGGCGCCCTGGGCATAAAGAACCTCTTTCCCATGGAGTTGTAGGTGGAATTCACCTGCCGCTCTCCAGGCTTCAGTTCTGAGACCACCGGCCATCACACGTTCCCTAAAAGAGGGTGGGGGTGCTCCGCACGAGAACCCGACTCTAACATTTTATATCCAGCACATGGAGATGATGCCTTCAGTTGATCCCATGCTACTTCTGTTCTCACGAGACCCACCCGCCCCCTGCAGGGCAGCGCTTCTCCGCCTGCGCGCACTCTCCGCACACTAGACCCAGTATCACGTGCACAGCTGACCGTTCCTGCCTCAACACAGCCAGTTTCTCGTTGAGAAAAGTCTCCCATCAGGGCACGGGAAGGCAGACCAGATGTGGACGCTCTAAAGGAATTAACAAATACAGCCTACGAACAACAACAAAAGGAAGGCATAATCCAGTTCTTCTTGACATGACTATTAAGTTACCCATACTGCTGACAAGGCAGTTTTAAAGTTAACCTGCATCTGGGTTTTAAAGACATTCTACATGGCCTTAACACCCAGATGGGGGACACCAGTGCATCCGTGCATCTGACAGAGAACAAGGACACATCAGGGATGTCACTTTGCAAGAGGCCAAGTTTTAAGTGGCCTGGCAAAAAACAAGAAATGCGCTCTTACAGGGTAATTCCAGACTCTGAGGTACCTGCTAGGTAAAAATTACACATAGATCGTAACACATAACAGAGCGAAATAAAACAAAACTCTGCTGTGTATAAGAAATCAGTAGGATTTTAAAGATGTACTAAAAGTTAAAATCGACAACCTCTTAAATTGCTTATAAACTACTTGACATAACCGAAAGAATTAGAGATCCTACTACAGAAAAAGAAAATAGAATTTTTCTCGAGAGCACTTGGGAGGGTTTTCTTCTGAGGGTGCTGACCGAGTGATTTCTCCACAGAATCAAATCAGGAAATGGGACAATTTCAGTTTCCTGGATTCTCACTGGAAAAAGCCTTCAGGAAGAAGTTATTTCTTCTTTACACCATTTTCAAATTCCTCCAGGCCACAACTATGGGCCCTGAGTCCACTTACTGCTCACCCGTGGGGTCCTTCATACCCAAGCTGCACGGGGACGGCACTCACCCTGGGTCCCCACCAGAACCAGAGGGATCTCGCTCGTGTTCCGGTAGTTGGCCATCCGATTGTAGTAGTGGTAAACGGTCTGGAAGCTTATCTCATCCTCTAAGCTGAAGACAAAGATCACAGCGTCCACCCACATGGCAAACTAGGGAGAAAAGAGGGCAGAGAGGAGGAGCTGAGTGACAAGGCTGTCTGTCGGGAGGAAGGGTGGGGACAGCGTCTTCGTGAGCACAGGACGCATGACCCCTCGCTCAGGCCAAGTCCGATGGGCGCCTGACTTCGGCCGTAACACGTGGCTGCGGCATATCCTCCTCGTAACCTGGAATGGGACCTTCACTCCCTTCCCACTCAGGCCACCCCAGGCTCCTAGGAGCACAATCCACACATGCTTTCCCGTGGGAACGTCTACCCTCTGCCCCGATCCAGCCAGCCGCAGTCGTACAAACACAAGGCAAACCCAGCCTCGCAGAGGAGCCTCCCCAAATCGGAAGAGAGGTGCTGACAGTGACCCCGGAGCTTTCGGTTTCACACTAACTCCCTTCCACAGTACCCCCAGGAGCCTGGCTGGACTCCTCTGAGATAGGGCGACTCCTCTCTGGGCTCCTGCGGTCTCTCAGAAATCCTCCACCCAGGCTGTGGCCCACTCCTTCTCACAAGAGGAGGTCTTTCCACTGGAAAGATCAGCTGCCACTGAATTCTTTTTTTTTTTTTTAAGTACTCTCTACACCCAACGTGGGGCTCGAACTCACAACCCCGCGATCAAGAGTCCTGTGTTCCAACAAGTGAGCCAGCCAGGCGCCCCTGCCAGTGAATTCTTAAAGCCCCCTCTGAAGTAGGATTACTTATGGTTAGAGAAATACACAAAGCTAATTAAGAAAATGAGCAAAAATCAGGGAAAAACATTAAAATCCCACAACAACCTGACTCTTGCCATTTTATTCTTGTTTTACCTGCATCCAGGTGAACCCTCCATCACATCTACTTTGGGGCAAGTTACTATTGCCAGGCACGTACTATCTCATTCAATACTTATAACCACTTGTAAGGTTGGAGCCAAGTGAACGGAAGGCCCCGGAAGCTCAGCAGCCTCCCAGACTCACACGTGGTTACGGCAGCAGAATCGAGAGCAGGTCAATCCGTCACCAAAGACCCTCCTCTTTCCACATGAAAATGAAAAATAGTAATAATCCTGTTTACTTTCTGCGAGAAGCCACTGTTCCTAGGTAAGTTTTTGCCAGCCTAGGCATCAGCTCGGATATATTTGGGGGAATTTGTTGTAGGTTAAGCTCTGACTTCACATGTGACGGAAACGTGATTCAGTTGTAAGTGAAAATTCTACGTGATAAAATTTAAATAAACGTGAAGTCCCAAGGATAACAGTAGAATTAAATGAGATCAAGATCTTGTTAAGAATGAATCCCCGGACAGGCCTGATGCCCCTGCAAAGGGCTCAGGACCCAGGCCGACAGGGGCATCTCCTTTCCCCTTTCTCTACCTTGAGGTCTGTTTTCCCGTTCTCTTCCAAGAAGTGCGGTGAAGCTTGCCCATGCGCATGAGCACCCAGAGAGCGATCGTGGTCCTCCGGGACCGGAGGAAGGCTGTGTGAACCCCCATGCAGAGGAAAAGCAAGCCGCACCCCACTCTCCCATGGGTGGGTTCTGGCTGCCCCAGCACCTAGCAGGTGGTGAGCGCTCAGTAAGCAGCCCTACCCATCCCAATGGCTGCTCCCACCAACGGCCACACACAAAAAAGCCAGTTAATCGGCACTTTTTACACAAAGCTAAGAGGACACTAGTAGCCACAAAGAAGTCTTACGATCTTGTTCATGAAGCTATTATCTTAGGTGAGTAACATGAAATATTCTGGAACAATGAAAAGAAAGACCAGGCTTCCACATGCCCGAGAAGGGTAACTTGAAAACAAGCCCCCCACCCCCATGAATATTCAAGCATGCTCTGCCTAATTTTGTACAAAATCCTGTCCATAATTTTGAAAGGCTCTGTGCCGATATCCCCGCCCACAGAAGAAATCTTTAACTAGGGTACACTTCTGGGCTAAGTAAGGCTCCTGAACAAAGTACGGCTAGAATAAAGGACTGGTCCTCAGTGAACTGAGTAAACACGTTCTCTCGGCCAGAGGCCAAGACAGAGACCTCTGAGGGGGCCCTGGTTCTATCCCCGGGTTGGTGCCATCGGCAGGCAAAGCACCTGGGTCTGTGCCCCTCCACCACGTCCAACCTTGGGCAAGATGTCATGGCATCAGTGTCCTCCGTGAAGACAGGACTCCTAAGAGCATCCTCCCCAGGGTCTTCTGGAGGATGACATGAGCGGACTCTCACAGGGCAGGTGTTCACCCACATAATATGTGCTTGGCTAGTAAATTATGACATAAGTAAAATAATAAACTGGAGATTAAGTAAACTAAAGAAAGGTTTTCCACACCTAAGCTTTTTTATTTCCAGGATGCCCAGCCTTCAGGGAACTTCCAAAGAAACCACACTATGCCACACATTGGTTTTCAGTAGGGGTTGACTCGCGCCAAGAAGCCCGGCAAGCAGCATGGTGGCCCCCATCAGATTTCCAGACTTCAGACCAGCAACTTTCTAAATCATCCCACTGCTCTAGGGAATAAACCGCTTACAGGGAACAGGAGAGGACTGTGGACATTTCCAGATGTCACATCAACAGTCGACAAACCAGCGCAAGTTCTGTTGTTCTTTCCATCTTAAAAACGTGAAAACCAGCCACGGAGACCTAACGTCCCCCTATGATTTTATGTGAAGGAACAACAGAATTAGTTTATTAGAGAAAACATGTTTGTGGGGCCTCTAGTCACCCTTCTTGCACACACCTGACTGATTTCTAGAGCCACCTGTTGAACCAGAACTTGAACAAGGGAGCCAAGGTGAGAAGCTGCTTACCGTTTTTTGCTTGTAGTACTCACCTGCGCCTCTGGGGGGCCCCCTTCATCTCTAATCAGCAGCAGGTAGCTCTGTCCATCAACAACGATCTCTTTCTTGAATCGGCCACCTGCCACACACAAAACATCCTGTTACGGAGGAAAGACGGGGTGTAACGAGGGCAAACAGACGTGGGCTTCGCTTGTGGAAAAATACACCCTCGGCTGTCGCCCTGGAGGCAACTCTCAATATTTAGGACCAGCAACCACTGGATTTTAAAAGTCCTGAACTCAGATTTTAAGTATTTGTCTTTAAGGACCCATGTTCACTTCTGGTTAGAGTCCACAGCCTCCCAGGCAATGCCAGGGTCACCCATGGCTGAGAATGGAAGAATTTTAACGTAGGCTTTGTTTGTAAATTCAGGAATTCTCTCTCACTGGGAACACGCTGATGCAGAGTTCAGAAACACAGCACTGAAATGATCATTCTCTTGTTGGGTTCGCAAAACTGAAACGAATTTTTCATGTTCCACAGGTGCCGAGTCTACAACGTTTTGATAAATTCAAGAGCTGAGAACCGTATTCTCCTCAAGAGAAACCCAGTTTTGAAAGGAAAACACAGAACATCATGGGAATGGTGTCTCCGTATTCGCGGAGTACGGGGGGATGCTGAACTACCACACACGTGTTAGACAGAACTACGGGATGGCTTCTCCGCACAAGTCGAGACAGAGCAGGGCAGCTGGCTGGCGACGGGGTTAGAGAGCACGCTGTGTTAGCGAGAAACCACCAGGGACCCTGCCGGGGCGCCGTCATTTCTCCGTGGGGGGGGGGGGGGGTCTGGCCCTTCTCATCTCGGCCCCGCACACGCCCAGCTGGGGAGGGACACGCAACTGTCCCGTGCGTCTCCTCGTGGCGCCCTGGACCACACTGCCAGGCCTCTCCCGGACACGGGAAGGACGTCCGCTTCCGCGTCCCTCCGCATCTCCAAAGACAAAGCACCTTTTGAGATTCTGGGCTCTGAGTCCACTCCAGCTAACCCTCACCAGGATTCTGAATTGTTTTTGAGGGAAGAACACATCAGCACCTGCTCTCATTCTCAGTCCTCGGCACAGACGCCTTCCAGAAACACTCCCTAAACTCCGGATGACCACGCCCTGGAGAACCACGCTGGCTCCAGAGGCTGCGTGTGTGCCCTCTGCCTCCCGGGGCCACCCTGTCCCCTCCAGACGGGCAGCTGCCAGGTGCCCTGTGGCTGGCCAGCCAGCGGACTAACCTTTCAAAGCGGGCCCACGTCTGCACGCACGCTCTCCTCGCCTTCCTGGGCCCGCAAAACACACGTTAAGTCTGCTCAATAACAAAAACTGAAGACAACTTTCCAACATCTAAACAAAACAGATAAACGCTCATTCTGCTCCCCTGCACGGCCAGCACCGAAGACCGCGGGCAGGGCACAGAGAACGGTCAGATGGGGGAAGGTGACGGCATGTTTGCTCGCTGGATCCAGACAAGCTGGGCCCACTTCCTGTGCTTGTAGGAAGACTGGCAGATGACTCCTGGTCCCCGAACCACAGACTCCGTGTAGGTAGAAAAGCACAGCACCCTTTCCCCGCTGGGCTGCCGTAATTATAAAAGGAGCTGGAAACCCCGGGCACCAGCAGAGCCCCCGCGCCTCCAGTGGGATGCAGCCAAAAGACGCCGACAACGCCGGGCCGGCTCTCTGTGCGGATCCCAGGGCCGCCACACACCACTGCTGGGACGTTGCCGTCCTTATTCACCCCTCTCTACCTCAGTGTCCCCAGCTGTAAAATTTGGCCCCCATTCCACCTGAAGGGCAGCACCACTGGCAAGGATTACCAGTGTTATTCAAAATTTCTGCCAAGAGTTATCGCTTGCTTTTATAAAAGATACACTTAACATTTAATAAACCTAACTTACAAAAGAAAAAATTTACAACAGTTCCAAGAGTAATCAGGATCATTTCTATATTTTTTAAAACCTTTAAAAAAAGAAGAGGTGCTGGAAACCCGCTATCTCTTGGTGAGAAAGAACCAAATTCAACCTTTCATGAAATAACAATGTTAGATGGGAAATCTATACTTTGAGAAAAACCTTTTCCTTCACATCTTGCTTGTAGAGATCTGACGGGTCACACTGAGGGGGACAAGGGAAAAGCCACAGGAATTTGTGTACAAGCTCACAAATCTTCCCTCTGATTCCCGGTGGGTTGATCTTGGCGCCTGAATGAGGATGACGGCCACTACGGAGCAGCCCAAGGGACCAGAGCACTTCAGATCAAGTCTGTCGGGAGCAGATCTGATGCAGAATTTAAAGCTCTCACATCACAGGAAAATGCTTGTGCTCCGAGTGAGAGGATTTCAAGGCAGTTCATGTGTCACATCAGCTGGGCCCTCCGGTGGCGGGGACTGGTCTAGGCAGCACCTTGCAAATGTCCTTTCAGCAGCACAGTCCTGCCTGTGCTCAGGAGAAACTGAGGAAAGGGCTGAGCTCTGGGGCCTTCAAGAGGGCATGGAAGCCTTGCTGTTCCAGCAGGTATTTAAAAAACCCCAATAATCACTAAGCGTTCCTCAACCTGTTAGGTTGCTAATTATCACGTCCTAAAAGAGCAACATTAATTTCACGCGGTGTCCCACCATTACCTCTGTTATGGGTGAACTGTGTCCCCCAACCCCAGTTCATATCCTGACACCCAGTACATCAGGATAGGATCTTACGTGCAAAAAAAATTCATTGCAGATGTGATCAGTTAACACGACCTCATACTAGGGTAGGATGGGCCCCTTGCCCAGTGACTGCAGTCCTTAGGGAAATTTTGGTGAGGATGAATGCAGGAGCTTTATAAGCCAAGAAACACCAAAGATGCCCCCAAACCATGAGAAGCCCAGAGACAGGCCTGGAACAGATCCTCCCTCCCAGGTTCAGGGGGCATCAACCCTACCGACACCTTGAAGACCTTGGACTTCTGGCCTCCAGAACGGCGGGAGAATCAAGCTGGGCTGTTTGGAGTCGGAGCAAACTAACAACGTTTGGTACCTAGTTTCTGTCCTCATGATCCTCCTAGAGGAGCTCACACACACACACACACACACACACAGTCTCTCTCTCCCCCCCCCCCACCTAGGTTATCCCTAGAACATTTCAAAACCCCCTTTATTCTCTCTATCCCGACTGTCTGTACTTGTTGAAATCATCCAGGAGTTTCCTGCCTGCCTCACACTTGCCCTCGGCCGCAGACCTGCCCCCACAGCAGCCCACAATCTGCAGGATCCACACCACACCACAGTTCCTACCCTGAGCCCACGCTCTTCTTCGTCGCCCCGGGACCCTGCCTCCCCAATGCCTGGCCTTGCACCCCCAGCAGCTCCCTGATGCACTAGCATCTGAGGGCACAATGGCCACACACACCTGTCACCAGTCTGGGTGGCCTCCGAGCAGGAGGTGAGCAGCGGAGCCTGTCCCTGGGGCCACCTGAGTTCCCAAACTACCAGCATCCCTCCCCGACCTCTCCCTCCCCGGGGAGCAAGAGCCTGGTGGGCAGGGGTCAGTACCCAGCTCTCCAGGAACGGAATGGCTTGGAGCTGAGCACCTCCTCCTTGCATGTCCTACCCACAGACCTTGCTGGATGAATTTCACATCCCTTCTTTCATTTTCTTCCTTTCAAGTGTGTTTGTGGAGTCTTCTTCTCAAGTTATGCTTGCAGATAGTTCAATCACAGTATTCAAGTTAAGAAAGGTTTGCAAGGACCTCTCTTTTTGTTCCTTTACAATCTCTAGCTTTGTAACCTCAGCAAAGGACTCACCTAATTTACATCACCTCTAAAAGGAGGGGTGATCCTTTCTTCCACCTCTAAAGGTCCCTCCCAATTCTAAAATCACTTTATGTTTCCCCTCAAGGTATATAATTAGCATGTCTTTTCAATATCTCAAAATTACAAATACTAGACACCTGTAATTGGCTTACGTGATTTTTCTGGTACTATACATACATCAGGAAAAAAATTAAATACTCTTATGCATATGCCGTGAGCCCAAAGATTTAATAATTAGGTAAAATTCAGCCAGGTGCTGAAGTACCCAGGGTGTGAGAAGAAAGAACATGATTAATAAATGTTATATATAGGGCGCCTGGGTGGCTCAGATGGTTAAGCGTCTGCCTTCGGCTCAGGTCATGATCCCAGGGTCCTGGGATCGAGTCCCACATCGGGCTCCCTGCTCCTTGGGAGCCTGCTTCTCCCTCTGCCTCTCTCTCTCTCTCTCATGAATAAATAAATAAAATCTTTAAAAAAAAAAAAATAAATGTTATATATAAATAAACTCCCACTGACCACTGTCAGGCTCCCCTGGAATGTGGCCACCAGGTACTGGGAGAAACGTGGTCTGGCACGTAGATAAAATAAGACTTTAAAACTCGTTTTCTACAGTTTAGAAACACAAAGGGGAGAGCCTCGGGAGGACAGCCTGTGAGGAACCGAGCTGCTCTGGCTTCAGTGGGAGCCATAGCTCTTGTTACTTCAATGCAAACACCCTGGCCCATCCCAAGCATTAGATCTTTGCCTACCTTAAATTTAAGAGGACACCACCAAACTCTGCATCCAACTGCACTCTTCATGTAGGGTTTTTTGATGCCGATTTTATAATCCAATTTCCAATTATCTTCCTGCAGCTCTATTCTGCCCAGCTTTGTGTTCCTAACACGCAATGCCCAGCCTTCCCCGTGGCCAACACTGTAAACTTGTTACGTGAATGGCGTTCAACATTCTCAGCCAAATATTATTACATAATATTAAATTACTTCTGGGATGATTTTACTTCTAGAGTGTCCCCAAACCTGACCTCATCTTGGAAACAGTCAGCATGGGTTGGCCCAGCAAACCTGTGTACAGGTGTGCGGTGGGCACGGCAAGCAGGGGTGTGCAGACCCCGGGGCCACGGAGCCCACACGTGGCTGCTGGCCCGCTGGCTCGACCCCAGCACCAGGGCCCCGAACCTGGGATGACATCCCTGTGGGAACGGAAAACAAATGTCCCTCTTTCCTTACGTCGATTCTTTCCAAAGATGCGGTGAGGCCAGCAGAGGGGAAGAGCACCACGCTCAGCATTCAGAAAACAGAGAGACGGGCTGCCCCACTTGCCTAAACTCAGCCTCACGTGCAATTTCTGGTTCACCCAAAAGCAAGTTTTCAGGCTTCCCAGAAAACTTCCCTGTTGACCTTTGTGTGCCCTTGAGCTTTCATTCTGAAGGGAGTCAAGGTCTTCATTTCTCCGGGTAAGAAACGGGTAAGAGGCGAACCTGGATGCTCCTACCGAGAACAAGGATGCTGAAGTGCAGGTGTTGTGAACGGCACACCGGGAAGGACACAGCCATTCTGGTTTCTAAACATCTTTCAGAAAGACTTGAGAACATCTCTTACCATCCAACCGTAATAAAACACTCTAAAGGTTCCGAAGTTACTCTCCTGAGTCCTGGCCTCATTCCTGGGAACCAGTTTAAATTTGGGATGCTGGAGTAAGTAAAACAACTGGTTTCCTTCTCATATTTTAGCTCACAGTCAGTGGGCTCGATCCTCCTTGGAGGGCGAGCCCCACACAGAGGTGTAAGCGCTCATCTGTGTTGTCATTCTGCTTTAAGAGGGAAAAAAAGAGCACAGTGAATTTTCCTACTAAAAAAAGCTTTCTTGGGAGTGAACACTGGGAGGAACAGATGTTTGACATTTCTGTTTCTATCACTTCGGCTAATTGGACTGAAAGCTATTAATATATCGTTAACAGATCTCTGAGCAAGAGAAAGTGATGCTAATAACAGAGACCTAGAACACTCAAGAGTCCACGAAGCGTTTTCCTTCCCACATGCTCTCTGCTGTTGCTCAGGACACCTGGCGAAGCGAACATCGTTACCGACATCCCCATCTCCTGGGGAGGAAAGGAAGGTCAGACGCTGACCGAGACCCCCCACGCCAGCACACCGCCGGAAGGAGACCCAAACCCAGATGTGCCCACAGACCCCTGTCCTCCTCTCTCTGGCAGGGGATTCTGCTGGGACAGGGCCAAATGACACCGCCCTGTCCACAAATAAGCCTCGCAGCCTTCATGGAAGTTCCCAGCACCCATGGGGCCGATCGAGAACACAGGGGGCCAGCCTCTTCCTTGCTCTGCTCACAGCTCCAAAATCATCACTAAAAAGAAAAGAAACCTGCTTATCACGTTGTTTCCTTTTTTTTTTTAAACTGTGGATTTTCATCTTTACTTTTTCATGCTTTGGCAAAGGATGAAAATTATTTGTGAGTTTCAATTTGCATTTGTACAGCATATTATTTCCCTTTTCCATAAGAGGGGAGGGGCATCATCCTAGCATCTGATGAAGCTGTGGCTAGGCTCAGTGCTTCCCGTGGGGGCAAGCTGGCCTCAGGACCCGTCAGCGATCAAGAGCCGGGCTCAGCGAGGACATACATCAGGGACTGGGTCTCCTACGCTCCCTGCGCAGACATTCTTGGCCATGAAGACCTTTTTAACATTTGCCTAAAATGTTCTTCTCCATACAACCCCAAGATAAAACAGAATATCTGTAAATGTTATTGTTTCCTAATTATTTAAGACAAGTGGAATGAGAGGGATACACTGAAAAAGACTATGAATTCATTTCTCCCTAGGAAAATATAAAAAAATTAATCCTGAATGTGGCAGAAACTTTTGAATTTTGCCCTTTTAAATCTGACGAAAATACCAAAGTCAGTAACTTATTAATAAGGAGGTTTTGGAGAAGTTTTGTATTGTGACATTTAAAAGGAATTTTGGACCACATATTATTTTTTCACTGGGAAAAAAGTCTCATCGGTACTGTATTAAGTTTACAAAACTTAACAGAGTCAGATTTCATTTCCTCTGCCAATTTTTTTTTTAAACTTACGTTGTTTAAAAAAAAAAAAAAACCAAAACAGTAACAACTATAAAAATGTACCAGCAGTGAGGATTAATGTGCAGTGACCACTAAGTGCTTCCACGGGTGAAGCACTCAGGGTTACGACTCGGGTAAGATGAAGGTTCAACATGTAATTTCCTCAGGCAGCCTGTGGTCCCTAATGAGTTCACTTCACCCAGATCTAAGTAAAATAACAAAGGAAGATAGAGAAGTCAAAGTTCCAGGTTAAGATGGCAGATTTGAACTTCACTATAATTGAATTTCCTTTCCTTTATTCCTAATAAAACAAAGGGGGGGGAAGTAAACAGCAGGAGAAAGAAAATTCATCATCCACTGAGAAAAGGGGTGAAGCTTCACAGACTAAAACCTCAAAAACAGTGACCTTTGGATAAGAAGAAGACCCAAGACTGGGCAGGGCCCCTAATCGCACCCCCCTCCCTGGGGTTAACAGCCCCCAAAGGGCGGAGGGAAAAATGGAAAATGGTAGAGAGGCAGGATAGCCTTATCCTCAACCCTCTGGAGGCAAAGAAAATGCCAGAATGTGGGGGGGGGGGGGTGCTGGGGAATGACAATATGTATTCCAACCCCCCATAAGTGAAGGGAACCCCATACTTGGACATTTGTAAAGTCACAGGAAAAGCAGAGCCCCAGCCTGTGACAAAGAGCAGATCCCTGTGGTTTGGGGGCGGTTCCCTCAGAGGGCGGAGGAGAGGGATGGGTAGGGCATGATGATGCATTTATACTGTAATTCTCCAAGAAAATAACATCCAGCCTCAGGTCCTGTGGCCCAAGCACTTCCCCGCAGGGGATCTGCATGCAGGAGTGAGGTCTGGAGAACGGCAATGCAAGCAGAGCGGTCCAGCCCTCTGCTCCAGGATACTCAAGACTGGGGTTATCACCTACCACAGGAAACCAGATGGCAGGGGGTGCTCCACACCCCGTACCTGATTTGGGACGAGCGAGAGGAGCGTTCTCAGTGGCCCCAGCCAATGTCGGTGGCTGACCCTGCAGGGACCCCAGAGCAGAGTCAGGACAGCCCCAGTCTCGGCAGAGACAAAGTGTGGGTAGATGCCCAAAGAGGAGGTACGGTATGGAGAAATGGTAAGGACACCATGCACCGAAGCTACAGGAGGAGGCAGGGAGGGAGACAGGAAGGAGGAAAGGAGCATGCAAAACACAGGAGCCAACAGAGAAGAAAACAAAACTCAAAAAGCACAAGGAAATCCCTTACAATCGCTTCCCTTTCTAACGCAATTTAAGAACAGGCTTTCCAAACAACAAGAATGCCAGGGATGAGAATCTCAAATAGGAGATGAAGTGGAAACCCCTAGAAAGGAGAACCAAAGTGACATTTTGGAACAAATGAGTAAAATTTGTAAAACAAGGTACAGAAGAGACAGTGCTCCAAGCTGAGAGTCTGACACAGAGGGACAGCTTGAAATAAACAGCTGGTGAGATTAGAAAGATGGAGATAAACCCGAGGCAGAAGTTATCGGACAGGATGAAAGACCAACCTGACAGAAAGGTAAATGGGGTCGCTGACAACAAACTCCCCCAAAAGAACTACAAGACTCTTGAGAGATAAAATACAAAGGAATTTTCCAGAAATAAAGAGAGATCTGCAGATCAAAAGACCGCACGATGTTCCAGGAAAAATGACACAGATTCTTAACATCACTTTAAAGAAAAGAGAGGCGCTGGTGGAAACTGCTCCTGCCAGCAAAGGTGGGGTTTCTTATCAAGCAGCAGGGTTTCGAAGCTACTCAAAAGAACTTTTCTCCAGCGAGGCTTCAAGACTTTTAAAAATGGTTGATTTTTGTGTAAGACTGATGAATGAATCACAGACCTGTACCCCTGAAACAAATAATACATTATACGTTAATTTTAAAAAATTTTAAAAAATGGTTGATTAAAGCATTTTAAAATACGGATAACTGGTTTTGGAAGCGACTCATAGTTAACAATGAACCGAGTATGTGATGCACCAAATGAGACCAAGAACGCGTGGATTTGGCCGTGTCGGGTAAACTCCTACATAAACGCAGAAACCCACCTTTTGGAATGTTATCAGAGTGGCAGCTTTAAACCTGGCCTTTTAAAATCCTTGTCCTGAAAGTGTCTGCACCTGAAATCTATCCAGACAAGCACCTTGCTATGGGACGTGTCCCATATTCTCACGGCCGACAAGCCAGGCACGCGTGTGGGGACAGCTTTCTGTGTGATGTCAGTCAGTGGAGCAGTAACTAGCTCCCCCGCTGACTCGGGATGTGTCATGGTGCGTTTAGTGCTTACCATGACTCGGGGGGGCCCTATCTGAACAATTCCACGGGAGGAGAGCAGCTGCTTTCATTAATTTAACACGGGCATTATGAAAGTCCAGCCTTTCTTTTTACATCCACACTTGTGGATCTATTTAGTGGCCGGGTACCTTGAAATAGCAAACAGGTTGATACATATTTTTTTAAAGGGTCACTCGTGCAGCTCAGGCTGTCTTGACATCAAGCCAACAAAACCCAAACCAGGTGGACAGAAAGGTGGCCATACCACTGGAACCCGAGAGCCTCAGGCCCTTTGTGTTCCCAAGAAGGGCTTCACGGCTGCCTGTCCAGATCAGCAAGTATGACCTGTGGAGAGCAACGTGTGATGGCCGGACGGTATCGCTGCTCAGATAGAAGCTGGAAAACGAAACGTCGGAGGAAGTGGTTTGTTGCTCAACAGTGACTGTTTCTTCACATCTTAGCTTCCAAGAGCTTTGAGGAATATGCAAACCAGTAGTTTAATACATAAAACCTATTGAGAGTTCTCTCCTCCAAATCATCTCTTTTTAAGACTAAAATAAACACAGCAACTCTGTGCAGGTGTGTAGCTTGGTTTATCCAGGCCAATCTCCAATTTTCAACATCAGTGACAGACCCAATATCACTCTCATTAAGTTTTATGAGTTTCCCCCACCCCCCCAAAAACACTATCTAAAATTGCTATCAAATACTATTATCCCCCCAAAAGTTGTCTGTAATTAGAGCTGCAGAAGCTCAGCTACCGCAAAGAATAACATATGCTCTGCATTGTCATCAACTCCAGAAGGCAGGCTGGGAGGCCGTAGAGCCCAAAGGTGTCCAGGACTCCACCCTGAAATAAGGGGAACGCCGTCTGGAAAGAGACCTCTGCTTGCGAAGGGCTTCCCACCTGCCTGCCCTCGCCTCACGCTGCAGGTGTCATGCTGACCACCCAGGCCTCTCACAGTGGGGCCCACCTCTGGGATCATGAGCCAAAGCTTCCTCCAGCCCCCAGACCTGCTGGGTCTGCCCTGGTTCCACACGCTCGGGATTTTCCTGCAATGCTGTTTTGGGAAGCTAGAACCCAAAGCCCCAAAGCTCACTTACACTCCTCCACAGAACTCAGTATTTTCCCCAATAACTTGGCAGCTGTTCCAGGGGTCAAGCCCCCTGCACTGGACCGCAGAGCCCAGCCCTGAGGCTGCATGGTGGCCCAAGGTCCTTCCAAGCGCCCGGAGCCCAGGTGATGGTCTGTCAAGTTGTGATGCTGGGTGGTGGTACTTCCAGGCAGCAGCGAAGGGGAAGAGACGCGACGCCGCCCACCAAGGTCAACCCCGGGCTCACACCTGCCAAGGTCAACCCTGGGCTCACACCTCGAGTGGTGCCCGTTCCTCCTGGTGCCTTCATTTCCTCATGTGAAAACTCACGTAATCAGAGCACCTGACTCAAGTGGGCAAGGTGAGGGGACAGAGGCCAGCCCACGTCAGCTCCCCATCGAGTCCTTACATGTCACAAGTGCCTGGCAGAAATCAGCTAGTAGTTGCGACGTCACAATGACAACTTAGCGATTTCCAAATGCAAACTCACACTTGGGAGAGTCTCAACCTGCAAACGCAGTGATACGGGAGTGCACCCAGGACACAACCGGACAGCAGGACTTTGCCTAATACTTGGTCCTAATTCCACACATTCTGGAAGGTCCAGGAGAACAAGTCAAAACAGCTCATGAAATAGCAAGTCTTCAACAGTGCTTCTTAAACTGCTCCACAGAATAGATTCTCCAAGTCTCCGCTACCAGCTTCTCCATGCTTGCGTAAGCCTGACGTTGTTCCTAAGCTCCAGCCAGGCCTCCACACGAGCAAAGGGACAGAATGGATCTGATCTGCACTCCGGTGACACCCTTCGGTTCTTACAGCAGCAGGCAAGAGTGTTGCTGGGTGTGAGTCTTGCCCAAGGGGGTCCATGAGCAGGTGCAGACCCTGCCCCCAGAACCCACTGAGTAGGAGGGGCAGGAAGTTGGGGGGGGTGCGGTCCTGAATGTGCATTCTAGAGAAAACAGTCCTACATAATGATGGCCCCCGCTCAGTAAAATCTGATTTATGACCGAATAGTAAACTGTTTATTGAAAATGTTCCAAAGCCCACCACTGTGGTTGTACTTGAACATTCCAGCATCTACTGCGGTCCCTGAAATAGCTTGTGTGGTGAACTTAATGCAATGTAGTTAGTCTTAGACATTTGTTTCTTTGGGGGGAAATATAGTTGTTTTATTTTTAATATTCTGCACATTTATTTTAAGCATCAAAACAAAGGTAAACTTACAAAGAGTTTTGCAAATTGGGGCGCGAGAACCTAGCTCCTCACCCAGAATATTTAAACAAGGCTTCCTTGACCATTGAACGCCGTCTGGAAAGAGACCTCTGCTTGCGAAGGGCTTCCCACCTGCCTGCCCTCGCCTCACGCTGCAGGTGTCATGCTGACCACCCAGGCCTCTCACAGTGGGGCCCTCCGTGTGGCCTAGCACTGGTGTTGAGGGCCAGAGCGTCAGAGGGGGGGAGCGGGAGCGCATCAGCGAGCACCAAACAGAAGCTGGATGCTGGGTTATTCGGCTACTAGCACGCTGGCAAATGGTCTCTTAGTTTTCCACTAGTGTGATCCATATGAAAATAACTTTCCATTAAAAAAATAACCTGTCCCATAAACTTTATTTTTAAATACACAATCCTAGAATCAAATATGGAAAAGTAATGGCTTTCACCATTGCTCACTCACGGGGCACCTGGGTAGCTCAGCTGGGTTAAGCATCCAACTCTTGAGTTGAGCCTAGGTCACGATCTCGGGGTCATGGGATCGAGCCCCACGTCGGGCTCCATGCTGAGCATGGAGCGTGCTTGAGATTCTCTCTCTCCCTCTGCTGCTCTGCCCCAACTCGCTCTCACTCACACTCTCAAATAAATAAATAAATAAATAAATAAATAACTACCCACTCACTACTCCCTGAATATAAGCAAGTATATGCTGCGAGAAATTAAAAAAGGCTGCTCACTGTTAGTTAGATCCAACCCTACGGAGAAACCGAGAAATCCTACATATTTTAACAAGCTGATGTTTCTACACACTGAGCGTAGAGGTCTGCAAATTGTCACTAAAGGGCCAGATAATAAATAGTTTAGGCATTGTGGTCCGTATTCTCTTCTGCTGGGTTGCTGTTTATTGGTTTATTTTTACAAACGTTTAAAAATGCAGTGCCCCTTCCAGCTCATGGGCAGCCCCAGCCCAGGCGGGGCGAACGCGGCCGGAGCCTGTCTCCCCTTTGACATTTCTCATGCCGATGCCTGCACTCGGTTCAGATGGCTGTTTTCCACCTTCTCTCTGGAGACTCGCTCTAACTGTTCCAGTCTTATGGAAACACTGTACTTGTTTTAATGGAAGGGATCCAGGTTTTGTCTCCAGGCCTGTGTCCCCATCCTGGCAGGAGCTCTGGTCTGTGAGAACACCTGAGGCTAGTGCGGAGTGTGAGCTGGAGAGCAGTGAACCTGCCAAGCACTGGGGTGTCCTTGCAGCGGGGGGGGGGGGGGGGCCCCGCCCCTCCAGCTGAACCTGGCCCTGCACAAGGCCCAGGAAGCTCCTGCATCTGGAACATTCTGGAATAAGATCAGCTCGCATCGGTCCCTGGCGCACAGCGGGTGCCTGCCCAAGCTGGAGAGCACACCAGGGCACAGGGCCCGGACAGCACAAACACACCCTGCGGCCGGTGCTTCTCAGAACTGACGCGCAGCCAGCACTCCTGACGGGGCTGCAGAGGGCTCAGAGGTCAACGGGTTCCTGCAGTTCCTTCCATCGGGATGGAATCCGTTCCAACCTCCAGAGGTTGCCCGAGGACTCCTCCCCGTTGTCCCCACATCCCTCTCCAAAGCCAGGCTCCTGTAATGGCCTGTCAGAGGCCAGACCACCGACTCCCATCACGTGTCTACATTAGCCATCCTTCCCGCCCAGGGGGCCTCTTTCTTCCCTGGGCTGCAAGGGAAGACGCAGAGAGCAACCGGCCTGACCCCCTGCCAGGCTACGTGGTTACCGGGCACTTGGGTCCGGACAGTTCTTCCCCAAACCCCCACGCGGGTCCGGGCGCCAAGCCTCCTCTCTTCACTCGGTCTGAACCCGCTCCCCGCCCCCTGGAGCACAGAGGCAAGAGTACTGCAGGACGGTCTGTGCGCCAAGTCCCCAGCTCCACTCCATCCACTACTGGAGTGGCCCCCAAAGAGCAAGTGCTGTTTTCTTCTTTTGTCTCTGATGATATTTTTTAAAATAAGCAAAACAGTTTTGAAAAAACGGGGCTTGGGAAAGGGTAACAAATGCCAGACACGCACGCTGCTCCTCGAGGTTCGCGTGAACAGAACGCAAGCCGCCTTCAGACCCAGGGCAGCTGTCGCCCACTCATCACGCCGGCACTAGATCCTGCCTCAGAGTCTCCCAACATGCTGCCTCCAGGAAGCCGCCCAGGATGTACAAAACATGACACTGAAGCTGACTCTGGTTTCCACTTCTGGCCTGGCTCAGTCATCAAAGAATTCATTTGGACCATATGAAACTGTCACCTGCAGTAGATCACTGGTAGCTCTACATGCATGCACACGTGTGTGTGCGTGTGTGCAAGCATGCGCACACGCACACACACACAATCGGACCATCATCCTCACCGTGTGTGGCTGGTTCCTGCGGATGCCCCGCCCTCCGGCTGAAGGCACCAGACTCCTGCACGGTCACATGATCTGGAGGGGCGTGCAAGGACACTCTCACTTTACCCAGATTCTCCCACGTAGTTTTGGCACTTGGCCTACTTCACTGCCGCTGACTTTTACCTCCCTCGTCACCATGTCCTGGTCCTTGGAGCTGGCCATGACCCCAAAGGGGAGCTCGCACTTGGAATTCTAAGGTCAAGTGAGCATGGTCTCACGGGATGTAACATTTTCTTCAGACAATGTCGACCGCTCCATCTCTCTTCAGCCATAACTGAAATGTGAGCTCCATCCATTCAAACTAATACCCAGCCTCCTCTGGAATGTCAGTCTCTCCACCCTGACCCACAGCCACGCAGGGAGCTTCTCCTAACTCCCGCAGCCTCCTCTCTGCACCAGACATAGCGTGCCCCTCACCCTCTCTTCACCCCAAGGCTGGCCTCAGCTCAGTATTTCTCCTTTTCTGTGCTGCCTTCCACAGAAAACCTCTCAACCCCGGTGGTCAGACCACCTCAGCGAAGGCATGGTTACAAGCATCTGATGTCTCCCACTTCCTAGGACCAGTAAAACAGACTGAGGGGGAGGGCGGGGTGCCGAGTTAAGACAATAGTGGGGAGGGGGATGCAGAAAAACAGCTTTGTGGGCTGATACCTTAAGATCCAAACAAATGCGTAAACATTCCAAAGTTTGCTGCCCTTGAAAATCAAGCAGGAGAAAATGCCTGAAAAGCCTGAGGTCCACGGCCAAAGTGGGCTCGGAGAAGTCAGATTTGGCAGCAGTAGCATGGGGTGAGTTCAAACAGTGCCCAGGGCACCTGCCAGGGCAGGTCCTCATGGCGCAAAGCCAGACAGCAGATCTGTGAGTCAGAGAAGAGCTCTGCATTATGAGCCCCCATTGGTGACCATACAGAAGAGCATGGGACTCCAGCCACGCAACCAGAGGGGTGTCAGATCTTCTGCTGGAGCTACTGAGACAAAACAGCCAACTCTCCTCCCCATCTCCTGGGAACACTAAGGATCACACGGTCATGAGGCCACCAATGAAATGCCTGCCACCAACTGGGGAGATCTAGCTGAGCATGAAGCCCACTGGGGCAAGAAGTGGGACAGACCATTCCTCATGACCTTACATGGGTCAGTAGGGTTTTCTAGAGCGAAATCCGTCCCCTTAGCTGCTCCAAGTACATGAGTTAATAAATCCCTGCTCTTCTATGCAAGCTCCTTGAAGGTGACCATGTAGGGTCTAGGCTGATACAATGAATGTGCACCCTGTGGTTTCCAAATGAGAGCATGCCACTGCCTGGGCCAGTGGTGGACAGTTCTGCTGCCATTCAGACTGCCTGGGAAGGGAGCCAGCTGCCAGCAAGATGGCAGAATCAAGGCCAGAGGCAGGGACAGACGTAGCAACGGACCGGGGTGGGAGCTTTCACCCCAGGGGGGGGCTCAGCTTTGAGGGATCCAATGACTACTTTCTCATCTGCAATACAGAGGTCATGCATTTGAAGCTCTAAAAAACACCTTCGGTATTAAGATTTCACTAGGAAAAAATGATCTGTAATTGCAAAGGTGAAACTTTCTGGATGCTCATCTCCTTTTTCCTAGTAAAGAAATGGTTTTGTAGCAACATGTGATGTCCTGAGAGGTCTCGGGAAAGCACCAGCTGTGTCAACAGCGTGCACCGTGCTATTTGGGGGCTCCGCATCACGTGGCCTAAGTGAGCACTCGTGGGCTGCAGGGGGAGCCTGGAGCTCTTCCCAGCAGAAGCCATCAGGCCCTCCCCTGAGTGCTCACAGAGTCTCCTTCAGCCAGGTGTGATGCCTTGCATTAGAGTTATCTCAACAGAAGGCTCTTCTCTCTGGAAGGTGCCCGGCTCTCAGGATGCACTCAATTTCTTGTCGACTTAATTATAACAACATGGGAAGATGTGTTCTGAGTTCCAAACGACCAACTCGAAAACACATTTTGTCCTGCCAGCGCTGTCAATGCCAAAAACATGACGACCTCCTCATTCTTATTTTACAGCCTTCTTTTTCTTGTTCAAAACAAAGTAGAATGTGCTTCTCTTTTATGGTTTCTTTGTGGCTCTAGGGATAATTTCGGGATCCCTCTTCTATTCTGGACAACATCACCTGGCCCTCAGCATGGCTTCCGTGTGAGGGGACAGAGTTAAGAGCAGGTGGAAGAAAGCGAGAGGTCAGTGATATTTCCATGGCCAGAGGCGGGTTTGGAATGATTTGAGAATGTGAAAAAGACCTGCCTTGTGCCTGACCTATTAAACCAACCTACCAGCAGGCTGCTCGTAATCTCAAGGTTTACAGATAATCCTCATTAAAAAATTATCATGTACTCATAATCACTCAGTTACAAGTAACATGGCAAAATTATGTTAAAACATTTAAATGGCTGGATTTCAAAACTACTCAATTTTTATTAGAGTTTACAGATTTTTTTCATTGGGACTTTAAACAGCACAAGAGGACGTGTTTAGAAATAAGCCCAAACATCTGTTGAGCAGTGGTAGCTTACAAAAATTTTTTTAAGTTTATTTGATTTGGAAAGGGTTTCGGGGGCTGACAGCTTAAATGCATTTCATGTGTCCCAGAAAATATGGCTAAGTGTTTACCACATGGTTTGTTTCTAAGCAACTAAGCAAACATTCGTTAAAAAAATATTTCAGATCCTTGTGCTCCTGAGAACGTATCTCCTGCCCTGAGACAGACACATCTGCTGGGAAACTGCTGCTGGCAGAGCGCTGAGGGCAAGAACGGGGTGGGGGAGCGGGGGGGACAGCAGGCACTGGCTCCTGCCAGGAGCGGCGACCACAGAACTCTCCAGCCACATGGGGCAGCGGCAGCCAGGACCTGGGCACCCTGGCACCTTTCACCCCGTTTTGGTTCCCACGGTTCCATGAAAAAGTAGCTAAGAGCAGTTAATTTTATAATCACAGGAGGGAGGGTCCATGGACATTCTTAAGCTTGTCTCTACTGACCTTAAAATCTTCCACTCGATCCACAGGACAGCTGAGTCTCGTCTTGGAGAGCCCATGTCCTGCACCACCAACATGGCAGCTCCTGGGTGGGAGCTTCTGCAGGCTCTAGATCCTTCCGCACGAACTGTCCGCACAGTTCAGCTGGGCCCACGGCACAAGAGAGAAGAGGAATAACGCGGGGATGTCACAGAGACAAGGTGTCAGAGCAATGGCCCCGTTTCTAAAGCTCCAAGTCCCTTGAGGACACCACAGTCCACAACCTCCCAGTCCTCGAGGGGTACAGCGGCTCGGGGCAGGTGTCTGTCAAGTCCCCACGGACACCAAACAGCCGAGTCTCCTTTCCTTTCTCTTTTTCTTAATTTTGAGGGGAGAGAGTGAAAACCCGAGCGGCGGTCCCGTGGGGTCTGTGGTGGGGAAGGTGCAGTGGACAGTGGATATTAAGCACGCACGTTAAGTGGACGCTCAGATTACATGCCTGAAATACCATTCACAATTCTAATTAGCGCCATCAACAGGGTACAGATCACAAAGGAATCATTTTTACCTGCTTGTCTTTACGCGGAGTGAGTGACAGCTCTGAAATCCCCATCAGAGGTGTGAAGGTCACAGACAAGCTCCTCTCCTCTGTGTGAAGCTCCTGGACACCACCAGTGAGCATCTCCAGGGAGAGGGGGGGCAGCTCATGTCCCTCCCGCCCCCACGGGGAACAGGACAACCGTGCTCCGTGCAGCTCCCGCCGGAACACCACGTGTGCGAAACACACGGAGGGTCGCTGGTGGGGGGATTCCCTCCCGTGACACATATGTTTGAGTCCCAGCCCCTAATACCCGTGACGTGACCTCATCTGGACACAGGGTCTTCGCAGACGTGACGAACATGAGGCCAGACAAGAGCAGGGTGGGCCCTAAGTCCAGGGCCTGCCATCCCCCTGAGAAGAGTGCGATCTGGACACGGAAATGAAGCCCCTGGAAGAACACTGCATGGGGACAGAGGCTCGGGACAGACCCGTGCTCAGAGCCTCCAGGAAGAACCAACCCCGTCAACACCGTCATCTCGGACTTCGGGTCTCCAGCACGGGGACAGTAAGGCTCTGGGGAGTGAAGCCACGCAGTTTGCGGCCATTTGTTATGATGACCCTAGGACTCAGACACGCACACATGCACACACACGACTAAATGGATATTTGCCTGCACAAAAATTTCACTCCCTGGATGACTTTGATGGGATCACTGGTTCCCCGCTGAGTTACCCACTTTTGCATTGCTAATTTACTCATTAAAAAACACACATAATATTGAAATCAATCCCTCATTTAAACTGCATCTTTAAAACTACTGAAATCGTGTTTGTCAACTCTCTTTGCTGTAAGAAAATCCGTGAGAACGTATCACCCGGTTCAAACACAACAGCTGTTCTCCTCGGAGACCCAGCTACAATCCATCTGATGAAAAGTACATTCTGGCAAAAGTCCGGATCATCCCGCGCCAGTTTCCGACAGAGAGAACTCTCCTGAAAACAGAAGGCCTTCCCCACCGTAAATGGCCAGCAACGTGAAGATCCCGCGGCAGGTCAGAGTGGTGCTAAGGGACATTTACACGTTAAGGAAATCAAGGAACAACCCTGTGAGGGCAGGAGAGCTCCAGCAAACCGTGTGCACTGGCCGATCTCACGGCCACCAGCAGCAGCGAGCCGGAGCCTGAAGTCCCTGCCATGTGCAGCTGGGGGCAGCCGGTCTCTCCAGCAGGTGTAGGAGGAAAGGAGGACGAGTTACAAGCGGATAGCCCCACAGCTCACTGGATGTGCACTCCCCCAGCATGGCGCTGGAGATGCCCGTCATCAGCTCGCTGCCCCCTAACCTGACCCTCTGTCTCTGCGAGTAGTCGCGGGTGGGGCTGAGCTATGATCGGCTTCATCGGCCGCCTGCACGCATGGGACGGGATTCCATGGCTCCGACGCTCTCCGCAAACCTGGGCAATGTTTCGGTACATTCCAACTCCAGAACAGCCTGAATGGAAAGCTTCTCAATGAAGTAAGCACATGTAATCAGTCGATGTTATTAACACGTTCGACAACAACCAAGATCACTTTCCAGCTACAGGCTCCCTGGGAGAATTCCAGTTCCAGAAAGAACTCCAGTGTGGACAGTGAGAAATCGAGGCTTTCCTCAATCATGTCCTTGCTGAAACAACCTAATTCTCCTGCTGCTATGAGACTCGCCCAGGCCAGGGGACAGGAAGTGGCAGTCAGTTCCCCGGCCTCCCTATGAGGCAAGGATGTGGCCACCTGCCTGGTTCCAGAAAGGCACAAGCAGACAGCCCCTGGGAAACAAAGATTCAGGGGGGCTATGGGGTTTCCAGGCATGCGGCAGCACCTGCCCACAGTTCACTCTGCAGCCAGAGGCCCTGAAGCACGTCCACTCAGGAGCACCTGGGGGCCCCACCCTTGACCCGAGTCACACGTGAGAGGACAGGTGGGCGGCCTGAGTCCCTGGAAGTCAAGAGAAGAGATCAAGGAGTCTTTCCCCTGATCCAGGACACCTTGGGCACAAGCCCCACTGTGCGGGATGAGACTTTGCAGATGAGGAAAGGGATGTCCTTTGGTGTACTCATGCATGCTTCTACCCTATAGGGTATTTTTAAAACTGTACGCAATGCCATGAAATTTCAGTAGAGTAAGATGTGTTAAACAATCAAAGAAGGGGGTTCATTAGAGACCACAGTTTAAGTCACCCCACTGAGTATAATTTTTACCTGAAATATGAACATTAGAGAAAAATGCCTTCATGCTCATCAAAATATAAGGGTCCCTTGCAAAGAAACCGCAAATGTGATGGAATAGACCAAAAATAGGACATGGGAAAACAGCAAAAGCCCCAGTAATGACAAAACAGCACTACATGGGGAAGGGACGGGCGTCCGTGACTCAGGGGCTCTCGCACTGACCGCACTGGACACTGAACCAAACTCGGGAGAAGCCGGAGCACTGGCAGCAAAACCAGGGGCCCAGACCGTATCACCGGCGACCCCTGAACGGAATTGGGGCATGTAAGGAGAGTGTGGGCAGATTCACTCGAAGAGGTGATCGTGTCAAGTCAGGTTAGCCCACCCCTCAGCATCTGGTGTCATCAACAATACCTAACCCCAACAAAGATGCAGAAAGGCCAAGAAAAAAGCTCCAGCCCCGGCTCCCTCAGTGCAATCAAAATGACTACGGCTAAAATCCACGTTCAGACACCAAGGAACAGATGCGACAGGAGCACAGCCCAGGCACAGATCCCAGGGAGGAAGTCAGAAAGACCCAGAACCTTTTCTCCCCCCACCCCTCTCCAGATCGTGCCTTTCCCAGCATCTGTGTTCATTCTCCATTGGACAGCTGGGGGCTTCTCTTCGATTCCCAGCTAGGAGCCTCCGAGTCTGATCTCCCTACGCCCTCAGCTCCACGTGGACAACGAAGAAGCGGGCCTTTCCCTGAGGTGACCACCACAAGGTTGATGACAGGGTTGCAAAGCTCTGCAGAATGATGGCAGAGCCCCCAGAGAGCCCCAGAACGCCAGCCTTCCGTACCCTTCTGAATGGTTACACAGTCTCCAGGACAAGAGTTAAATACTAGAACAGGTGTTACAGGGAACATGAGAAGCTACTCAGGACTACTGCTAAGGACACAGCTAAGGGACAAAACAGGGTGAAATGTGTAACTTAAATAAAAGGATAAAATGAAACAGAATCGATGGCACACGGAACAAGGAGGAAGGGAACACTACAGTGCGAAGTTGAGCCTGTCCTCTATCTTCAAACAAGACAAGCGCTGCCATGAAGAAAACGTATAGTTACCTGCATCCATATCTGCAAAGAATGGAACAGCCAGTAAGAGAAAGAAGGAACCAGAAATTCAGTGTCTCAGAATTGGATTTTAAAAGGTAATACGGAGAGAAAATATCATTCAGAAAGCCGCCTGTGAACTCTACATTGATTAAAGACACAGGGATTGCATGGCTTCCTGCCGTTACCGTAATTTCACTTAAAGCAAAAAATAAAATATGAATATGTTAACTGAAGCAAAAGCCTAATGGCAAAAGAAATCTCTTACTCTCATGCAAAATGACTCTTACGTGTTTATAATAGAATATACGGGGAAACATACTCAAACATGTGGTGGTGGTCATCTGAGAGGCTCCGATCCGTGACCAGGTAACAGTACATACAAGTTATGGATAAACTCGATATCCAGATCAGAGAAATGTCCGAGTAATATTTAAAGGGGGTGACACTGGATTGCCATTTGAAACGCCAGGACTATTACATAAAAAATAAATTCAACAGCATTTCAAGGCTCTACTCTACTGTTCTAAATGCCAAACCAAATATGATCAGTTAGCTAAAAATACTATGGAAGAAATGACACACCTAAGGATTTTTACTGCTTGGTATTTTACTTCCTTGAAGTGTGATGCATCATCATCGTGATTTAGAATATGCGACAGAAAAATTTAATAAGCTAAACGCTCTCGAGCTTGAGACAGCCTGCAGACAGCATACCTTCGGGAGACTCCTCCTGGACGTACGTGCCGGTCAGATACCGGTGCACCAGGGCCGACTTGCCGCTGGCCAAATTACCCACGATCCCCTGAAACACATAATCGGACGACTGTTCATTATCATTACATCACTCTACTCGTCAATCTGCAAACAGAGAGAGGTTAACATGTACGGTAAGCGAAGCATGATCACACCCAAGCATTGGCTGGAAGGCCCAAACCTGGCTTGTTAAATTCTCCTCCTGAAGTCAAAGGAGTTCCTAAGCTCTCACTTTCCACCTCCCGTTCTTATGGGTCTCGGGTCTCCGAGAGCGTCAACGCCGTCTGAGCACACACCGACAGTGGCCTTCTTCCTGAGACTTCTTGCAGCTTGCCCATCAAGGACCGCCCCATATTTTTACCTTTCCCTTCCCCACCAGAACTCTCCTCTCTGCATTTAAGCATGCCCAAATCAATTCTTCAAGAAAAACAAAACAAGAGCTCTGTCTCAGGACGCAGGTCCCCTCCTACCAGAGCCAGGCTCTCGGCCACGCTCGCCCTCCCGGTCCTGCGCTCCACCCTTACAATCTCAAGATTTGGTCCCAGAGCTACAAGGACGCTGCCCCTGAGGTCAGCAAGGACTACATTTCTCAGAGCACTAGCCTTTCTCTTGCTCCTGACCCAGCCCATCACCAGAAGCTGTAGACGAGCCGCGCTTTCTTCAAACTTTCCGCCCTGCGCTTCCTCCTCGAACTTCCTCTCAGCCCACATGGGCTCCTTCCAGATCTCCTAGTTTCTTCTAGATCCTTGACTCCCATGCCCCCAGTGTGCCTGGCCACATGCCTCCAACCCCCAGTAAGCTACTGATCCCAAATCTCATTCTCCAACCCCCCACCAGGAGAACTATATAAGTTCTCTGCATGCACCCCACACCATCCATGCTGGTACTCAAACCCCAGCACCCCCAGACCTCACCGCTCTCCCCAGTTTGTTCATCCATCTCTATGGCCACACCCCACCCGGCCTCTCAAACCAGAAACGTGGAAGCCATCTCAGACTCTCACCCTTCCCAGTCATGGAGCCCCTGCCCTCAGGAGCACCTTCCCCGTCACGCTGGGGCAGGCCTGCTGTCCACTGGATCACGGGGCAGATGTTAGCTGGTCTCTCTGCCTACGGGCTCCCTCTTCACCCCTAGAGTACCAGAGAGATTCCTGGAAACTGCCTCATCTTGATAGGCCTTGCTGTCTGTCTCCAGACACCTGGACCTTTCCTCATCAATCACTTCCTGAAATACTATTCCTGCTCCCTGGTCAGCAAGCAGTTCAGATGTCACCTCCTCTGAGAAGGCTTCCTGATGCACAGCCTCAACCGGGCACCTCTCCTCAAAGCCCCCTCCATGCCCTCCTCATGACGCTGTCCCATGACCTTTATTTTATCAGCATCGCTATACGGGTCTGATTGGCGATGCTGACGATTCCTGAAGGGCAGGGTCTGGGTCACCTTGTTTCTGGGTCCCAGCATCACCCCAGCCTGGGCAGCATCCCACCAGTACTGGCCCCATAAACGAGCCAACGAGTGAATGATCCAGTATGAGTACAAACAGGGGCACAAAGCCAGGTGATGTGGGCAGATCCTCAATAAAGATGTTTCCCCTCCCGATGTGACTCATGTCTTCTTTTTACCCGGGGGCTCCATAATCTGAGAATTTCTACCTATTAATTATTCTTTTGCTCAAGGGTACCTGCTGTTTGTCAGCTTCATGCTGAGAAAATCCAAACCAGTATGCCACAGAATTAAATTTTTAATTAAGATTAGAGTTTCTCTTTCCTGAGGAGGAAAATGCTCAGAATCAAACACTGCTCGGTCTGTGCTTTCTGTGTGCGGCAGTCATTCCTTCCTTACACACCAGTGCTCTGCAAAGAATGAGCTGACCCTTCGGGAGGAGAAAATCAGTCAGTCTTGGGGGTGCTGGGGGGAGGCATGTGCTACGGTTTAAATGGCCATTTCACAGACCTTCGTATAGTCTCACCCCATGGGCCTTATGCTAATCTGCAACACTGGCAGGAACTAACAGCCTGCTATAAGGAGGAATAAAATGAGGGACGGAAACGCTCCCGAGGCCATAAAGCTCCACTGGAATCCATGAGAGCTACTGGGTGTAAAAAGGAGAGCATGGACCCAGCCCGATCACCGTCTACAGGCTTCGTGGAGAGACACACAGGAGTGGGTCCGGAAAATCGCACACAGGCCCGCCTACGTCTGGAGGCAGTCACTGTCACCGTGGGCGGGCCCCGTCCTCTGGGTGGGCCGCAAACCCTCAGGGCCCCTGCTCACGTCCTCCGGTCACACGGGGGAAAACAGTGCCCTCTCCTTTTAGACGGATTTCTCTGTCATCCACACCTCACCACTTACCTGCGAAATGTGCCGTCTGCTGAAAAGGAAGTCAAGGCTGCCAGGAAAAATCCCAGTTGCGAATTCAGGGAAAACCCCCAGATGGGCTGTGACCAGAGGCTCCCCCTATGGGCAGGATGTAGAGGGGGGGTCTCCTCTGTCTGCCCACATACCAGCCCTGCGCGCCTGCCGCCCATGAGCAGCGTCCCGATCCAAGAGCCACTGGTCACGGATTGTCTCGCCACAACTTCAGAAAACCTAAGGCATGGCACCACCACTCGTGAAAGAAAGCAAACCCTGAAATTTCTCCTCTGACAGATTCCAGAAGATTTGTTGCAAAATATCACATAAAGAGTCCACTTGAGGCTTGCGATTATGTCATGTACTTGCTGCATCGTGCCAGTCAGGGGTTCTGAAGGTGCTGACCTAAGGGGCCACCTGTCTCGGGGGTGGTGTGTCAAACAATGAGAGCACAGAGGCTGCTCTGAACAAAGGAGCACTTTCTGCAGAGACTGAGAAGTCCTCGGTGCAGAAGGGGAACCTGCTGGGGCGGCCAGGGAGGACGAGCCGCCTGCCCTCCCATGCGGGGGGGCGGGGTGGGGGGCGCCCTGACCAGAGCCAAGCAGAGCCGGCTGTCCTGCAGGGGTCCGTCCATCCACATGCAGGTCAGGGGCGGGACATACAGAACTTCCTCCGCACGACTGCAGAACCACGTTTCCTCATCTATGGGACGAGGCTGACCCTTCACAGCACATGTGCACAAACCTCAAGACAGTTATGTTTTGGGAACACAAATCCATGCTGCCTATTAATGGAATCACCTCCTTCGCACACCTCTGAGCATTCACTCCAGGAAATTACACGCTTTTGAAATAGCAGCAGAAAACCAGTTTTTAGTAGTGAGCATCCCAATTATGGGCTGGTATGAACGTGTGGGCTCTAGCAGAACCCCCAACAAACTACCAAAATCAGGTCTAAATCAGAGGGTTGGATACTCAACAATCACAGTCAGACTGTAATACCGTCAAAAGGGGACCCCTGGCCTCCTGGGGCTCGTTCAAGTTCAGTTCATTAAACTTAAATGAAAATTTAAATTTGGCTCCTCGGTCGCACTGGCCACCTTCCAAGCGCTCGGTGGCGGCCACGTGGGGCCAGCAGCTAGCGGCCTGGGCAGCAAGACACAGGAGGGCCCCCGGGAGGAAGCTCAGCGGGCAGTGCTGACGCGGGAGTGCCCAGCCCAGGTTCAAATCCCGGCTCCACCTGCTGACCGCCGCTCGCGGGGGAGTCCCCAGGACGCTGAGGGCGCGTCCTCCTCTTGAAACGGGGCAACAACAGGACGTGGCTCACGGGCAGCGGGCAGGCGGAAGTGAGCTGCCTGTGTGACGCACTCACAACCTGCCCTGCACAGAGGCCGTGGCCCGCGGCCTCATCACAACAGCGCTCCCGCTGCTGGGCTCCGACCGCAGACAGAAAGGCGCTTTGGCGGTTTCATGAGCTTGAGGCCGTGTCTGCAACTGGTAAATCTTCCCGAAAAGCTCCTAGTAACAGAGTTGCCAACTCTGTGGCATTCATTCGACAGGCATTTCCTGAAGGTGCCCGCCTGGCAGGATCAATTCTGAGCCAGGCACGGCGGTCACAAAACCCGAGAAACAGGCAGCTGGCTCGAGGCCAGTCGTGCAGACCCCGGCTTCGGGAAGGGCCGTGGGACGGACAGACCCCGTTCTCCCACAAGGAGAGAAGCCTGCGGCAATGCTGCAGAGAAAGGTCACAGCTCTGGCGGGAAGGGCGAGGAGAACGGGAAGGATGGGCCCCGACGAGGACAGCCGGCGATGGCCGGCGGGACGGGCATGTCAGACGGGACAGGAGGGCCTGAGGACCACACCTGCAGATCCCAGCGTCCCTTCCCATGTCATCCTTTATTTCTTAGGTTTAAAACATGTTTTTCCTGGTAACCGAAGTCACATACGCTCTCTTCAACGTCTGGACATTCCTTGTAGCTCCATCTCCTCACCTCAGAGGCAAGAAATCTGAAGGGTCCTGCCCCTGCCCTGGGTCACCCACAAAGCCCCACTGCAGTTGGGGCCAGGGGGTGTCCAAGGGCCCTGGGGTGGGGGGGGGCTACTGGCAGACAGGCTGGAGCGGCTAACAGCAACACGGACCTCGGAAGAAAGGGCACACGCAGGGGAAAGACCGTATGTGCACAGGTATACACGAGGGGCTGGGGGAGACCAGAGCAGGCCCGTGTCCAAGCCACATGGCACTGGGGGCACGAAACCAGGATGGCCTGCCTGCATCCTACAGTCAGGGCTCACCACTGGAGCAGTTCGAAACACACACACGCCACACACAAGCACACACACACATGTACACGCAAGCACACACACCAAACACACATGCACATGCATGTATACACACATGCCACAAGTATACACGTGTAGACACGTATGTAGACGCAAGCACACACATGTGCACACATATACACATGCCACAAGTACACGCGTGTGGGCACGTATGTACACGCAAGCACACACACGTACATGCACATCACACACATGTACACGCACAAATGTATATATGTATGCACAAGTACACACATAAAGGTATATACATACACACAAGCATACACACATGTACACGCAAGCACACACATGTGCACACACCAAACACGCACGCACATGCATGTATACACATGCCACAAGTATACACGTGTAGACACGTATGTACACGCAAGCACAACATGTGCGCGCACATCACACACATGTACACACAAATGTATATATGTATACACAAGCATAAGTACACACACAAACGTATATACATACACACAAGCATACACACACATGTACACACACCACATGCGCGCACATGCATGTATACACATGCCACAAGTGGACACATATGTACACGCAAGCACACACATGTACATGCACATCACACATGTACACACACAAATGGATATATGTATACACAAGCACAAGTACACACATAAAGGTATATACATACACACAGGCATACACACACACCACGCACAAACACACAGGTATACATATATGTACATATGCCGTACACATACATATAAATACACACGCCGTACATACACATATGCACACATACATATACACACGCATACATGCATATATATACATACATATGTAAATACACCACAAATACACACCCACTTATACATACATGTACGTATCATGTGCACACACAAATACGCATATAAATATATACACACTCGTATACATGTAAACATACACATCTCAAATATACATTTTTCCATATAAATATATACATGTACACATATATACACACCGAACACGCATACACAGATGTACACATATACATATAAGTACACACATCACGCAAATATACACACATATACACATGCATATGTATATGTATACATACATATGCATGTAAATACACACACGCTTCTCCCAAATGCCACTTACATCATGACAAAGAACATGATTATTTAAAAGTCATACTGGTCCCTTCCTTCCACCCTAAGGCAGGGAACTGGCAGTGGAGAGGTGCTCAAGGGTGTGGTTGCAACAGACCCAAGTCGTTTTTTATATAAGGCAATTTGAAGCTTTAAATAATCTCACCGGAAGAATATTTAGACTTTTTAATTAAAACAAAATCTTCTTTTATGTTGTTACTTTGTACCACGGTAAGTCACCAGTCACGTTTTTTAAATGATGAATTCCAAAGCCTGACAGCTCATCACAGAAACCTTCATGACATCCTGGCAAAGGATAAAGCAAGCCACATCTGTGCATGTGTGTGTGACTCCGTCTCTCTCTCACACACACGCACGGACACGAGAGAGACAATGGCGGATGGACCCTGCCCGGCATGCACAGGGCCACTCTGGCAGGCTGGCTGACGTGGTTGCCCCAGGCACACTCAGGGCTCCGGTCTCAAACTGTCAGCTACACTTGGTCCTTCCCAGGGATACACCCAGAAGTATGCCCCACGTCGGGGCCCCAGAGACAGCCAGGCCCCATCGGATGCAGGCCTGGGCGTGCTCGCAGGCCACCTCCCGCCCCTTACAGAGGCCCACTTCCTGCAGGTGAGGAACCACAACCACGGAGGCCAGAAGAACCACTCACCACTTTGAGCTCTGGGACAGATCGACTTAACGTCCATTCCTGGCTATTCACAAAGGCATCTGTAAAACAGGACATAAAGCAAGGTTAGATGCCACAATCCACTTCAGTGCAGTCAAAATGCCCCCAGCGTGACACTTCCCAAACGAGAGAAACACCAAGGATGGTGAAGACCCACCTCACGAAGACTCACGCTCCTCCCACCCGATTCCTATCCCAAGTCTGCGTCTGTCTCCTAAACTAGGATGTACGCTCCAACAACCCCAAGGGGCCTCCGGAACTTAGCTCTTGTCCACCTCAAATGTCCCCATCTGAACCCCACGGGCCCACACTGTCCAGGGGGTGAGTTAAGACCCTTGTAATCGCACACACTCGCAGGCGGGAAGATCAAGGAGGCCCCCGGCTTCCCGGGAACTGACCCCTGTAGCCATCAGTCAACTTCTGGTCTTTCAGTTTGTCATAAAGAGAGTCTCATCTGAAATCCCACCAACAAAGTCATGGAGAGAATGACTGAATTTTGAAAATCCAAATGTTCACAATACAACAGCCATTTATGGTTTAGGAGATTTTGTGGAGTTCTGATGCTCACAAACATATGCTACACTGAAGATGCAGTCAGAACTGTAAGACCTGTCAAAAAGGCCGGGGGAGGGGGGAGGGGATGCCCAGCCACTGTGAGGCCCTCTGCAGAGCCCAGCCCCCGCCGGCCAGCAAGCTCGTGGTGCCCCACACCCACCCCCCAGCTGGTCGTCTCTGCCCCTCACCTCATGTGTGCGGGTCAGGTGGGCCCACCCAATACAGATGACCCAACGGCCTGACTCCCCACACCTCCCACTCACCCCTTATCAGGGAGACCCCACAACACCACCCATACTGTGCACTTATGAACAGACGGAGTTGAGCTCACAAAAAGGTGGCAGCCTGTTCCCACCACAACCGGCCAAGGGCAAACCCCTTTCATTCCAAATGGGATTCCCTTTCCATTTTCCACAAATACAGAAATTTCATCACTCCACGTTACGTCCACGAAGAAGTAAAGTGATTCACAAAATACCTAAAAGTCAAGGAACGCCCATCATTTTCAAATACATACATGATATTCTAATACCATGGGTGCAGGAATGGAAGCAAAGGGCATAACCATGCAGTTCCACTGGGGCTATCGCACAGAAGGACAAGAAACGTGTCTGAAGGAAGCAAGGCGAACACGATCCACGGAGACACAAAAATGAGGTAGGCGGTCAGCAAACAAACCAGACTCCGGGGCCCTGCAGAGGTGCGCGGGAGGTGGGACAGCCCATCACGGAGGATTCTGGTGCTCAGCAAAGGACGGGTCAGGGGGTTGGGAGAAGACAGGAGGCCGTTAGTGGCTGGGGTAGACACACAGCTGATACAGACACGTGTGGTCACCTCGAAACCTTAGCTAGAAAAGGGACTGGTGTTGAACGTCAGAGACACTGGGCTCTGGGGGGCCGAGTGGCTGGCCAACAGGCAGAGTGGGTGGGCAGAGATGTGTCAGCAGGAACTCGAAGAAAGACACTCGTGAAAGCAAAGACCAAGAGCAGCTTCTACCCCCCACTGAAGCAAGCACACTGGGGGCTATCAGGGTGCACCCACTCTTCGGTGAGCCAAGCAGCCCCTAGTGTGCCACAGATAAGACATCTCCTGCAAACAGATAAACAAGGACACTATCAGCACAGAGCCTGACCCCCGGTAGGCATGGGGCAAACGGTAACGAACATCCTTCTGAGTGAACAGCACTGCTAGTTAAGTTGCAAAACACTTATTTTCTGTCACCAACGGCTCTCTTGAAAAAAATGGGAATGTGGCCTTATAGGATCTGCAGGGTGACCCCAGTGATCCAGGAAAGCCAGTGACCATGACGCTCCCACCAGGAACTGGACACTCCAGAATGTCCCAGAAGTCACCCTATGGCTGTGTGCGTAACCAACCCGACGCAGGTTTGCTAGATTTAGACAGATCCACGTGACGGAATACTAAGCAGCCGAAAAATCACCTGAAGCCTCAACGCACGGAAACACAATGTCCCCAAGCTCTGGTCAGTGGGGCACGTGTGTGTAGGGGGCCCTGCAGGGACAAAATACACATATGGGCCTCTCCAGGCTGAGCAGGTTTCCAGTCGAGTTCCTGACTTAAGGCTTGGGAACCAGGTGGCTTAGGGACAAGGGCAATGAGGTGACTCTCCTTCCCTTGTTACCTCTTGGAACCTTCTAAACTTTATTCCATCTGGGATGTAAAAAATCACATAATATAGTTTTTAGTATGAACCATAACAATAAAACAGAGAGTAAAGAATTAAAATGAGCTCAATTCACGAACGCACTGCTGATTCTTAAACACCCACCACCGACAATTATGTTTCTCACAACTAATATTAAATATTCTTTAGAAATTAAACAGGGCCCATTAAACAAAGATACAGGGCTATATATAAACACTGGAACACACATGTGGCACCTCTTTACTTGCAAATACATCCTCACTCCAATGGCATGTTTGTGTTTGTGGCAATGAGATTAAATGAATAAATACATGAAATAAATGCTTCACTGATCAAAAAAAAATCATCTTCCATAAAAAGAAACATTTATTTTAAAAACTTGCATCACTGGTCAGAACATAATGCTGCCTAAGACAAGGATCAATGAAAAATAACCACAGATTTGCAGAGATGGACATCCCAGCATGCGCCTAGATCCTTCTCCTCTGTTGAGAACTTTCTGAGGACTGGAGGCTGCCGCCTCTACCTGGGGGAGCTGGTCCATCTCAGGGCGAGCAGCCCAAGGCCAGGCCAGCTGCCCTATTTCCTTTTATGTTCCCAGGGCAGCTCCACTGGACAGATGAACGTACTTTGGGGGCACACAACTGGGAATGTGTGTGTCTGTGCACGTGTGTGCACATGTGGATATGTGTTCTCAAACCAGCTAGCACCAAAAGTCACAAGATGTGTCTCATTTTCAGAAGAGACCATTCTGTGCCCCACTCAATTCCCCCCCTTAGATAGAATATTATTAAGAAAATGCTCAGGTCATGAACCTGGGGTCCTGGATCAAGCCCCCATATCAGGCTCCCTGCTCAGCGGGGAGTCTGCTTCTCCCTCTCCCTCTGACCCTACCCCTGCTTGTGCTCTCTCTTTCAAAATAAACAAAAAATTCTTTTAAAAATTAAAAAAAAAAAAAAAAAGCCTTCTCATGGTGCCTGGGTGGCTCAGTCAGTTAAGCGTCTAACTCTTGGTTTTCAGCTCAGGTCATGATCTCAGGGTTCTGGGACTGAGCCCCACATCGGGTTCCCAGCTCAGCGTGGAGTCTGCTTGAGATTTTCTCTCTCCCTCTCTCTTTGCCCCTCTGCTCCCCCCCCCAATAAATACATCTTTAAAAAAAAAGAAAAGAAAACGCATTCTCATGCACTGGCTTAAATGCTAGGGAATTGGGTTTTAAACTCAAACAGTGGTCACCACTGACTGACTGCTCTTAGCCTGTCAGCAACACTGAGGCTCCCTCGGCTGTGGTCACTGTGGGGCAGCAAGGCCCCGGCCGCGTGGTGCCATGGGTAATCCCAACACAGCTGAGAAAAAGAAGACATGTAATCATAATCACTTCTTACCATTAACAAGGCACCAGTTCCAATTACACTACTTAAATTTAAATCATGATATTAGGAAGAAAATCTCCCAAGAACTCCAAGATGAGGGACCATGAAGTAGTAAGGAACTTTCATCAGGAGTGAAAAACCCAAACTATCAGCTTCTCTGGGACAGAACTCTGAAGGCAGTTAGAAGATGCAGCCCTATCGGGGAAGTTAAAGCAGATTCACAGGGGTGGGGCCCTGAGGACGCAGGGCGTAGTTACATGAAGAGGCAGAAAACCAAAATTACTGAACACCCGGGGAAACAATGTATCAATTAAACAGAAATTCTCGACCCTCATTATTCTGCGTCGATAACCACAATATGTGAAGTTGAAGGAAAACAGCAAATCCCCACAAAGTGCTATGGGTCCACAGTTTCAGTGCTCAAGAAAATTCTAAATAACGAAATGTGGATGCCAGCAGGGTTCCTTCCGAACTTAACCCTGCATCGGGAAATAGAAAGTCCAACAACCCAGAGGATGTGAACATTCTCTGTACGCACAGGTGTACACATGGCGACCCCGATGCCTCGTGGAGAGTTCCCACAACCACACTCCGCAGGTGCAGTCCCCGAGGCGCAGGGAATTAGCACCCACAAGGAAAATTCAAAATATCTGGGTGGTCAACTTAGGGGTGTCTTTAGCAGGTTTTTTGGGTTTTGGCCTACCTGTATTTTTTTTTAAAGATTTTATTTATTTACTTGTCAGAGAGCGAGCAAGTGAGCACAAGCAAGGGGAGTAGCAGGCAGAGGGAGAGGGAGAAGCAGGCTCCCCGCTGGGCAGGAAGCCCGACCTGGGGCTCAATCCCAGGACCCCGGGATCATGACCTGAACCGAAGGCAGACGCTTAACCGACTGAGCCACCCAGGCACCCCTAACCTGTATTTTTTAAAATCAACTGTCATCAGTTTTAACAGTCTTCTTTAAACAGGCAATGAAATAAAAAGTAAGTGGGTCTGTGTCCAGACTGTTTTCCCAAGTTGGGGGAGGCGGCTTGAGACGTGGGCATATGGATACTACCGAGTTTTACTCCCGTTTGGTCTCCTGCACTCCTGAGTAAAAGGGTCACTGAATGGTCGGCACGTCCACACACGTCGCACGTCCGTGGACAGTGGCTTCAAGGCTGGAGCACAGAGAGTGCCGGTCCCGGCGCTGCCCGGGTGCCTGCGATCTGGTCGCCCTCATGGGGGTCGGGGGGCCCGGCGCCCGTGGTGCTCTGGTCAGCTCGACTCACCACCCCCTGAACTCCCACTCGTCCTTCTGACGGGTGAGTGGGACTCCGGACTTCCCAGCTCTGAGCCTGCTCTGCTGTCGCTGCAGAGGAATGTGGGGATTACACAACCACCGAGGAGAAAGCCCCCTGCCTCCCCCTCCTCCAGGGAGGCCCCCCTCCTTTAAGGGACGCACGCAGAGGCCAGAGGTGCCCCTGGACCTGTGTCAATCTGGCTTCCTCCTGCTGAGGTGCAGGGCCGGCCTGCCGGTCTGCTGATCTGCAGGCTGAGTCCAAGTCCAGCTCAGACAACGTGGAAATGTAAATAAGAGCCTCCATTCACACGGCAGGGAAAGAAGCCTCCCATTCTGAGCTGTCCCGCTCTCCTGGCCCCCTACCAGCCTGCTTTGATGTCCCTGACTGCACCCCTGTATTACAGCATGACGGCACGCATCCCACTCGGCTCTGAAACAGACAGGACGGACCCTCTCCAGGGGACGCACGCAGACCGGAACCCTCGGAACCCTCGGCGGGTCTCAGGAAAGCATCTTCAGCGCTTCAGCATCCCAAATCTTTTAAAGGAGACACAGCTACAGAAAACTCAATTTCAGAGAAAAGCTCCTCTCCCCGGAGTACAAGCTGCTTTTCTAAGAAAAGCACTAGAGGAAAGCAAAGGGGCAGGGAGGCTGTCTTTCCAGAACCTTCCCTTCCAGGGCCACCTCCAGTCACACACTGAGGCAAGACTCTGGACCCCAAGGAATGCAAATACCCACTGATGCTGACAGGTAGGAAAAGGGACCTAAGAGCCTCGGGGTCAGGAAGCACAGGAAGAAACAAGAAAAAAACAAAAACCAAAAACAAAGCTATCAATTTGTTTAATTTTATTTTTACTCCAAGAAGAACGGTACTGTTTCCCTTGCCCGGATTGTCTTGAAATTCATCCTGACTCCTAATTCCCTTCATTCTCCGCTTGCTACTAACACTAATTGAGGAACTTGGCTCTAGGTTTGCCCTCAAAAATATTCATATGCAAACCACAAATGTAACCAGGAAATAAGGCCCTCATTATATGACCCACAAAATATATGCTCCAGCCTGAAAGGTCAGAAATGTTCCTCTTTGGAACCAACCTCCCCCCCACCCCCCCCGGGCACCAAAGAGCAGAAGCAGAGGCATGATGGGGCACAGACGGGTAGGTGGGGGCACACCGATCATCTACCTCCTAGTGGTAGGATCGCACTTGAAGACAGGCCCAGCAAACACACAGAAGCACAGGAATTCCTTATTAGACGTCAGAAAACCCGTTTCTGCCTTTCTGCTGTTGTATTCTGTACCATTCCAGCACTGACTCTTCCACACTCTTGACTTGATGTATCAAAGGCAGAAATTCAAGTCTTGAAACTGACAGAATTTTGCAAACTAGCTGAAAATTACACCTTGTCCTTCACAGCATTTTCCTCCAACACCTCCGAGTTAATATAAATGCAGGGCATGAGTGAAGATGGCCACAGACCCCATTAACCTCTTGGTTCCTGGTTGTTACCAGGAACGCTGGGGTAAGATCGACCAGTGAAAGGACCTCGTTGTGTCCCATTTCTGCCGCACCTACACCAAGCAGTTACACTTTGACATCAAAAAAGCATCAAGCTGGAGAGTGACTTCCTTCATGCTAAAAATGAGCACTCTGTAAGAATAAACATGGGAATCTACTGGCAGAACAGTAAATCTCAATTAAAATAAGTAAGGATAATCTTATTAGCGTATCTGGTGGGGGAGGTTAAAGTTAAAAAGAGATGTATTTTATTTTCTCCTGGTCCTCCTGCCCCACCCCCACCCCTCCCACTGACACAGATATCCTCCTGCCCCGAACACCAGTGGGAATGACTTCTCAGGAGCACAGAAATTATGAGTACAAGCACATGTCTCCTTTACACAATGCAATTAAATTTCTGTGCCATGCAGGCAAACAATGCAATTTTTCCATCACAACTAATTTGGTTTGGAGACAAATGATTTCAGTAATTAAAAAAAAAAAAAGAAAGAAAGAAAACTGCCCAGAGTACATGTGACTTTAGCACTGTCTATTTAACGAGTAATAACCACCCTGTACATACGTACTGAATGAAGCACACAGGGAAGACAAAAGAGAGGGTTGCATTCGTGTTTTGTGATTGAACGCCTAACACTGAAGGCGATCTCCAGAGCGCGCACCAAGCCCCGGGCTCCGTAAACACCACAGCAGTCGGTGGCTAGGTTCTCACGGCTCCGGGCCTTAGGGTGCAGAGGTCACATCCACAGTGGCAGATTTTAAATCCCTCCCTCTTTACTTTGAGTTCCTCAAAGTCTACTCCCCCACCCCACTTTGCCTCAGACCCCTCAGCCCAGACTCATCCTAACAAGAACTTCAGGATCAAGAAATACAAGTTGGCGAGGATGTGGAGAAAGGGAAACCTTTGTGCACTGCTCGTAGGAATGCAAACTGATGCAGCTACTCTGGAAAACACTATGAAGGTTCCTCGAAAAATTAAAAATAAAAATACCGTATGATCCAGTAATTCCACTACTGGATTATTTCCGCAAAGAAAATGAAAACACTAATTCAAAAGAACACATGCATCCCCATGGTTACTGTGGCATTATTTACAAGGGCCAAGACAGGGACGCAACCCAAGTGTCCGCAGACAGGTGAATGGATAAAGAAGATGTGGTGTATACACAATGGAATATTAATAACCATAGAAAAGAATGAGATATTGCCATTTGCAACAACATGGATGGACCTGGAAAGTATTATGCTAAATCAAGTAAGTCAGAAAGACAAATACCGTTATCATTTCACTTATATGTGGACTCTAAAAAAAAATCAAAAACAAAACACAGAAACAAGAATCATAAATAGAGAGAAGAGACTGGTGGACGGCAGAGGGGATGGCAGGGGGGGGAGGGTGGGACAGGTGAAGGGGTGAAGCCGTCCAGACTTCCAGGAACAAAGTACACACGTCACGGGGATGAAAAGTACAGCTGAGGGAACAGAGTCAACGGCACTGTAATAACGCTGTCTGGGGAGAGAGCGGGGCCACACCGATCCTGGAAGCGCCGAGCAAGGTGCACAGCCATCCAGGCGTTTGTTTGTCCAGGCGTTACCTGAAGGTAAGTAACACTGCGTGGCACCAATACACGTCCGTTTAGAAAGCACTTCAGAATCTGCACTTCCAACAAGCTCCCCACGGGAGCTCTTTACACCCAGTTACTAGCTCTAGTTCTCCAGCTTTTCAGAATTTGCTCAGCAGAAGTTGTCAGCAGAATTCCAACTCTGGGGGATGGGGGCCCCGCTTCCCCCACCTGGCCTGCCGTCCTGATGTGCAGGGCCCGCGGCAGAGGGAACTCTGTGCCAGAGCCTCGGAGCCAGGAGTCCTGGTTGGCGGTGGCCTCGACCTTGGGTGACTTTGAGTCTGACCCTCGGTGTCCTCACCGGTAAAATGGAAGTAGTTCCCTCCCATGGGGTCCACAAGGACCTGAAGCCCTGATGGAGCCTGTGCCTGACTATACCCACAGCAGAAGCCCCCCGGCGGCTTCTGGGGGTGTGATAAAGGACACAGCTTCAGACGCCCCATTTCTGGGGTGGACACACGCTACCTGTGACAGTGAGCCACAGGGAGCCTGAAGTGGCACGAGCCGGTTACAAAAGAAGCACCAGCCAGGCAATTACCCCACAGCTCACACCGCAGAGCAACCCCTAAGTCTCAAGTGAGTAAAACCAGCTAAATGGTACCGTTGGTTGGTTTCAATCCCAGCCCAACTTGGGGCGCCTGAGTGGCTCAGTCGTTAAGCGTCTGCCTCCGGCTCAGGTCATGATCCCAGGGTCATGGGATCAAGCCCCGCATTGGGCTACCTGCTTGGCGGGAAGCCTGCTTCTCCCTCTCCGGTTCCCCTTGCTTGTGTTCCCTCTCTCGCTATGTCTCTCTCTGTCAAATAAATAAATTTCTTAAAAAAAAAAAAAATCCCAGCCCAACTTATATTATGTTGAACCAGGTGTAACCGCTGTTTTGTAGGTCAAAGGTGGTTGAAAAATGGCAATTTCCTAATGGTTCAACCTACAGCACATGAGAATGCAAAGGCAAAAATCACAGCCACATGGTATGATTACTAATATAGATCAGGAATGCTGCAGAATTCTAAAATCCTGAAAATACCTCCAGTCAAAGGAAGAGAGCAAGAAGAGCTCTTCCAAGGGACTTGAACCGCAACAAAGCCCCACCTCCTGGATCCCCACCTCCCCAGCCCATGAGAATCTGGCTACCCAAGGACCCAGGAGGCCAGACCAGCTTCCACTGAGGCTCCAATTCCTCTCTGGCCCTGAGCCCTTCCTTGGGGCTCAGACCCTGCAGCTAGAGGCTCATCAGCGATCTCATTAGGCAGCGGCATCTCACTCACTCCCTCATCTCTCACTACATTAAACTCGCCATCCTTTGGCTGGTGGGCTCAATCCCCAGCAGAGCTATGGATTCTGATTTCTTCCTCCAAATTACCAACCAGAAGCACAGCATGCAGCCACAATTAGAACGACTTTATGGTCTCTTCTCCCCTCTGCGATCCCATTTGGCTCCAGTGACCACAAATATGGGTTCCAAGCAAACTCGTGAAATTATACACAAGGGTAAAAAAAAAAAAAGGAATCTGAAATTGCAGGTGAAAATTTTAAAACAATGCATTATCTCAGGGACTGAGATGCTTATTTAAAAAACCTTATATTTCACAAAGATTTTATTAAAAAAATAAAAACTATTCTTTTTAGCAAGAGAAAAGTGAAGTAGCATTTATTTTTACTTTAAAGCATGCATAATCCCAAAACATAAACTGAAACAATGGGAAAAAAGCAAGCACATCCACACGGAACAGAAGCACTGGTGAGGACCCTGGTTCCCACTGTGGCCTCATTTCTGTGCCGAGAAGGGAAATGCACGTCCTTAATAAAATAAAGAAATCCATTTCAACGCAGCAGGAAAGAGCCACACTGAAAACTGGTTAATACGTTGATGACTCGAAAAAGGAGGACTTAAGAGAAGCTCACTGGCACCATCTGCCATAGCATGATTTCATTTCTCATTTGGAAATCTTTGGATCTCTATAATAAATGGAATAAAGCATAAATCATTGGGATACCAGATTCATGTCAGGGTTCCCTGGAAGTTCAGGTTGCTTTTCAGTGGCCTCAAAGATCCACACACAAAACAGTTCCACCCCATCCCCCACAGTCCCCATTCATAAGCCCCTCCCAATGAGGGGTGACAAGCAGGGCCACCAAGATGCCCTAATCCCACCACCAGACTCACACCAGCAATGCAACCCCCAGCATCTCCCCCTGATGAGCCCCGATGTGACCCAGAACCCTTCGCGGTGTTATTCACAGTGAGTTGGACCCTTTCTTCTCTCCCCTAAGGAGCCCCCAAGGCAAAATGCTGCCTGCCCAGATGAACTCTGGGGAATTTGCAAGGTTTTAACTCCAGAGAATGATGACTCCCTTCCCTACACTGTCCTCAACAGTGTTCCTGAGAGCTTGACAGCGTACCTTGTTCCCAAACCCTGAGAACACCACTGCCCTGGCCAGAGTGTAAACACCAGCTCGGAAGACTGGTGTCTGAGGGTAAGAAAAGGAGAGGGTGTGAAGATCTGTGGATGAGAAAGGAGAGGAAGAAGTCTCCTTTCCTTCTTCAAATAAGAAGAGATGCCCACCTAGAGCCTCAAGGAAAGCAGGAGAACCAGCTGGGAAGGGCTCTCTGGTGCAGGTCTGGGCCTTTGAAGACCTGTGTTTCCTTCAGAAGGACACGCATTTCCCTGATGATGCTGCTTCTGACAGTTTATTTATGAACCAGAACAGATATCTTTCTGGGGCAGCTTTGGGCCCTGAGGTCTCGTTAACCTGAGACACAGAACACGAGATTGCCACATACACAGAACAGGTCTGTCCCCAAGCCTTGTCTCAACACTGGGGTCCCCAGAGGAACCGCCTGGGCGCGGGCCCCCGAAATACTTGCGGCTGCTCTCTTGCCTCTTCTGGAAAAACATCACCCCCTGTGTTTGCTTACTTCACCAGGGTCTTACGTCTGGTTTTAACTCCCAAACCCCGACGGGGCGTGGGGGCAAGTTTAGACACCACTGCTGGGAGCGAGATGCTTGCAGGACAAGCAGTCCTCACGAGGCCTTGTCCACTGCCCCATCTGCGGAGAAAGAAGGGCATTCCCTCCAGGTGGTCAAGGCACCATCCAGAAAGCAGCAACTGCTTCCAGAGTTGGGTTTTGAATTATGCTAACCCTTATGGCAGCAGAATACAATCTGGACGTGGTTGTTCACCTTTCAGAGCATATTTCACAGCTGTAAAGAGTAAACTCTGGCCATGAAATGCTCCAGGGGTTTTAGAGAGAGGGAAAGACTCAACCAAGGGTTTGGGGATCCCATTTAACCAGTGGGAATTCAAAGGGGTCACAAAACTTTCAGGAAAAAAAAAAATACACATCCAACTTCAAGTATCTATCAGGGTGGCAAGCTGAAATGTTATGGAAAGCCAGCCCCAATCTCCCCAGCTAAACCAGCTGCTGCCACCCAAAACCTTATCTTCTATTTCAGGCTTTCTACACCTAGACAAGCCCAAACCAAAGACACTACCCAAGTCTACAGGCGGTCTCCCTCGCCCTAGGCCCCCAACCAGCTGGACTCAGCCTGTCCCCATCCCGGGCAGTAAAACTATGGGGCAAGGAGAGCTCCAGTCTGAGTGTGGGGCTCTCTGGGACACACTGCCTAACCAGACCTCTTTCCTCCTTTTGTTCCCGCACAAGCCGGTGGTCAGAGCCTGTCGGATGCCCACAGGGGTCCCAGGCTGCCAACACCCACCGCAAAGCCCCCAGACCAGCTGCAGGGACAGGCCTCCCTCCAACTCCTCTCTACGGCCAGGGCCCTGCCGCCCCAGGGTCTCAGCACAGAGGAGGCTCCAAACCGGACTTCAGGAGGACTGGTGCCTGGGTAGGCTTCAGGGAACAGCTTCTGTAATGTGTAAAGGTTAACAACTTTAGGTGTATGGCTGGTGTGACTTGAGAGTTCAGAAAGAGTAACGATCCCCACTGCACAGGGTTGCGGCATGAAGCGTCCCTGACACAGTGACCCTAGAGACACCCAGGCCACCGCAAACATGCCAGCCGGCAAGGCCAAGGACACACGGTCTCCTGCAGGGGCTCCTGGCACTTCTAAGCAGCAGCAGAACCTTGTCTCTCAGACCAGTCAGGATCTCAGATTTTACAAGACTTAAAACTGTGAACAGACCTTTTAAGGATTCTTTAAAACATCTTAACACCTAAAATGAAACTGCAGGGTCCTTGAAAGGGAAGATGTTGAAATAAGGACATTTTATGAAAAGGTAGTAGGAGTCAGAAATTACGAGAGAAACCAGAATCGGTAGGTTAAATTCACAGCCGTTCTCTGAGATAGTTTACAGCTGTTTGCCTTACGGAGGTTTGCGTGGACCTAAGTATTAAAAGAGAATTTCCACTGTGCAGCTTAGGTGCTGGAGGTCAGCAACAACCATGTGTTGGTGGAAGTTAAGACAGAGCTGAAATAAGCAAAGCTTCTCCTGGTTAAATCAAATGCTGAAGAAAACAGGAGGATAGGCCCCAAGATTCACAATTCGTATGCAGAATCTGTCAGGCCTGGGCTGGAGATAAGCCGGCCACGCAGTCTGAATTCTATAAAGAACTGTACACAGTAACATTTTTAAATTCATGGTGCAAATAATATTTATGATAAGGGATGGCTTGATGATGGAGGACAATGAATCCAGAGGATGATAAGAGGACAAGCCATCAGACCTCACCGGCCAGGGGACTGGCGGCAGCATAGCAGGGGGCCGGGGTTCCCCGTGCCCCAGTGCAGGGAGAAAGGCACCAAGAGGCCGCTCTGTCACCATCGCCTGCAGAGAAACATCACTCCCTCTGGGGATGCGAGGAGTCCCCAACCAAGTGTTTGGGGATCCCGTTTAACCAGTGGGAATTCAAAGGGGTCACAAAACTTTCAGGAAAAAAAAAATACATCCCACTTCAAGTATCTATCACTTCTGCAGGAGCTCCGTGGGGATGGCCTCCCTGACACACGGACAGCTGAGCTGGGGGGGACACTCCGCACCCAACAGCAGGGCAATTTCAGCAAGTCATTTCGGTTCCTTGGCTTCAGTCCCATCGTCGGGGGCCCTTCTGGCTGTCACATCCTGGAGTCTTCTCTTCCAGGAACAGCCTTCCACGCAGACGTACAGCCGTGAGCTCTTGGGGCCAGTCCCCAACTCCTCTCACCGACATGGGCCCACGCGAACAACCCCCAGGGAGGCTTCAGAGACCCCATCTTTCACGTGGCCTCATCATGGCCTTCAGCTAAAATAACCCTCGACTTAATGTCGATAAAACCAAGTCAAAACAAACTGAAAAAAAAAAGGGGGGGGTTATCTCCTTGTAGGGTGGGGACAGGGCTCATCTCGAGGGTTAGCTTGAATGATTCCTCCCCCCACGCAGAATCCATCTGCAGCCCACGTACACGGAATGGGCAGTGAGGTCACGGTGCCACAGCCCATTCTGTGGCTGCGTTACAGGATGCAGGTACTGCCCCGGGCAGTGGCATCAGGGTCCCGGCAGCGGGTGGGCTGGGCCGGCCGGCCCACAAACACGAGTCCATCTCTCCTCTCCGCAGGCTCGGTCCCGGCCTCTCATCCAGGACTACGCTGGCAGCCGCAGAGCACGGAAGCTGGAGGGTCACCTCCCTCTTCATGCTTAATGCCCACTGGGCACTCCTCGACCCCGTGGGACTCCTGGGTCCCCCTCTGCCACTGATGTACAGGGTCATTATGGGCTGTGGGCCAGAACCACAAACTGGAAAACAAAATAAGTGTGCCAACTCCCTACCCACCGTCAGGGGAGTGCCCACCACCGCACTGCCAGTCCTCGGCCCCGGGCATGCTCCTTCTCAACCCTCCTGTTCTCAGCACAAAGCGACAGAAGCACGAGGTCCACACGGAGGGGCTGGCGATGGTCACGGGCAGCAGCGGCATCTTGGCCTGACAATGCCACGTGGCGTCTACGAGTCGCCTCAGGAAGCCCCCTGGGAAGGACAGTGGCTATCCTGCTCATCTGCTTTGTTCCCGGGGTTTGGTTCTCACACGGTCCTATGCTACCTGCTCGACTCACGGCCCATCTCTTAGCTCTGTCCCCCAGCACGGTGCCCCCAGTGCACCTGACCCGGTGCCCTGCTCAGCTCACCGGTCACTGCTCTGATGGCACGGAGGCCCCCAGTAACTACTACGCCCTGGACCAAACCCGGCTGTGCATGGAAAAGTTCCACGATAGATTAAGTATAACACACTGAGCATAAAAACTGGGTTGCGGAACACGTCACCTGAGTCCACAGGAAGTACACCAGGTCCTTAATGAGCTTGACGGCATACAAACAACTGCAAACAATGCTGTCTGGAGTCATACCCAACTGATCTTACAGCGGGGGCTTCTCTGAGGGGCAGGATGTCGGGGGTGGGGGTTGTCTTTATCTCTCTCAATGAGTTCACACACTTATTTTAATTCTCTGCCGAGGGCACGTATTATTTCTGTAATAAGAAAAGGCAGTAATACTTTCTCTGGAGTAGCTCCTTTGTATGCGTCTAAGAACTACAGTGTCAGATGCCTCATCCTCGTGGTGATCAAGGAGGCAAACCGTGGAGGCTTTAAAGGTCAACCTCGGTGTCCAGGCATCACAAAGCATAATTAAGAAGGAAACACAACGAGAAGGTCCCTGTTGTTTCTGTGATTCTTAGTCCTCAGACTATGAATGTCAGAGATTCTTACCTCGTTATGAAGTTACAAGGTCCATTTAATAGTAAAATAATAGACATGAGCTCTTTTAATATATCTATTCCCCAACCCTCAGAGCGCTGCTTCGCCCTCCCCCACCCACCATCAACGCTCTCTGTCCACCTGGCACAGTTCACTGCTACTTCAGGAAACACTGCATCAGGAGGCTCTGCTGGGCATCCATTAACACCATGCAGGTGAAACCAGGTTGAATTGGGAAGAAGGAACCTGAGTCCCCACACTTCCTGGTGCCGACTCACTCCTAGTAATGTACCCTAAGTCTGACGTGTGTCTGCTATCTAATCAAACCAGGAACCAAGCAGCTGCAAAGAAACGGGCTTCCTAATCTTTGTATTCCTTATTCTTTACACTACTAACCCTAAAGCTCAATGGACAGTTACCTATAGTCCAGTGTCAGACACGATCTGATCTCTTTTACCTTTTATGAAATGTTCATGAAATGTTTTTGCAAAATTAGTAGACATCCAAACTCTCATGTTTTCCAAATGGAAAAGCCATTAATTACCACCTGCTAGGGAGCAACTCACAGGACCTGCTCTTACTGTAGAGGAACGAAGAATATTTCTGGTAAACAGATGATTTTCTAGGTGTGAGTAGAAAAACTAATTAAGGGGCGCCTGGGTGGCTCAGTCGCTTAAGCGTCTGCCTTCAGCTCAGGTCATGATCTCAGGGTCCTGGAGTCGAGCCCCACGTCAGGCTCCCTGCTCAGCGGGGACTCTGCTTCTCCCTCTGCCCCTACCCCCCCGTTCATGTTCCCTGTCTTGCTCACTCTCAAATAAATAAAATTCTTTAAAAAAAAAAAAGCTAACTAAAATTGATCATCAGCTCGGCAGGACAGCAAGTACTACTTCTAATGAGCTTTCAAGGAGTTTTCAGCAATATCTCACATGACCACATGGGCGCAGCCCTGTCCTTCCCTCCTGCGCTCAGCGCCTGGCTGTGGAATGCTGGTGGCTGACCACTCCAAGCTGAGACCCCTCCAGTGACTGCCCAAGAGTGAAGAGAGTGGTGTAGCCCAAGGACATGACCCCTGAAGGGCACACAGATTGGTCATGGGTATAAAGGCCCAGCGCCCTTACCTAACACAGGACAACTCTGAGAACGGTCCCAGTTTGAGTCCCTCTGCCCACCTCCTCAAGGTGCCTGAACCCCTCTGGTGGCTGCACCCGCCACCCTCCTCCCGAGAGCAGGCCTCAGGCAATGTCCTGCATGCCGCTCCCCTTCCAGAGCTTGCCTCCGGAGGAGCTGACCTCGCACAAGGGCTACACCCGGTGGGAAATGCTGCAGGATCTGACCTCGCACAAGGGCTACACCCGGTGGGACATGCTGCAGAATACACACATAGCTCCCACCGGGGTGGTTCTCACACCACAAGGGGAGGAGCTGAGTCTGACACAGGTAACTGCGCCTCCCCGGTTCACAGCACCCTGCCGACTTCCTGAGGGAGCCACCCGCAGCACATACTACCCACTTACTGACTCATTCATTCACCCGGGATCCCGCAGCCAGGCCCCATGACAAGAATTAGTGAGATACCCAAGACCAGCTCCAACCTGATGCCACCCTCGGGGAGCATCAGTCTAGACCAGATGACCAACAAGCCCACAAAGAGATCTGTAAAGACAGACCATGAGGATGCTAGGCAGGAACACAAGAGACCTTGGTAAAGGCTACTCGGGAGAGGTTGGCCAGGGGAGGGCTAGGCGGAAAGGCTTCTCCAAGGTGCTGGGCATCTGCAGGCTGGCACAGGGAGGAGGGCGGTGAGGAGGGGAGCGGAGGGGAACAGGAGGAAGCGTGGCTGGACATTACGTTGTTGGAGTAGAGTTTAGGTTTTGTCACGGTCACAGTGGAAGTCAGCTGGTGGCTCTAAGGCGCGACGATGACGTAAGCCACACATTCCGGTTGATGTGCGAGACCTGGCTGTAGAGGGCGGGCTGCTCCTGCGGACCCAGGCGGTGGAAGTATGGAAGGAGGAAAGCAGAGGGGAGAGGAGTGGAGGGGGAGAGAGTGGGGGGCAGGGGGGGGGGGGGGGGGGGGTAGGAGGAGATCAGCTCTCCCAGAACCAAGGGGTGGGGTGCACTGAGAGACCAGATGCAAGACAAGGCCAGGTGTCCAGATGATGGAGCAGAGGAGAGGCGGACACCAAGCTCTGATACGGGGAGAGGTTAGAGGTGCAGGGCTGGGGGTGGGGGGAACCTACCTGGGGTGTCTACACCTACCAAAGGTTGGTCATTGGCCATGCACGGGCTGCTTCCCATGCAGCCTGCCAAGGAGGCCCCCTCAGTTTTTGGCTCAAAATACGAAGCCCCTTGGATAGATATGCAAAATCAAACCCAATATGCACATTTGGTGTCTGAACTCGTTCTGTTTAACTGATTTATATCCTCTGAACAAAGCTTTATGGTTTTGGGTAATTTGGTTTATCTTGCAACTAGCTATCAGGATGGCGTTCAAATCTTTGAGAAGTTTCCCGATACGCTGCAGGCTTGTTTGTATGAGGAAATTTATTTTTGCATCCTCACCTTGCCTCAAGCCTCCTGGAGGTCATCAGCCACTGTCCCCAAGCTTGGTGAGTGCTTCATCCCCATGGGTGAATGAGGGGCGGCGGGGAAGGGGCCCCATGGAGGCCACCCAGAGAAGGGGAAGGAAGGGACCTTTGCACAGGGGAACCCAAAGCAACAGGTAACTGTTCCTGAGTCTTCCCTGGGCATCCACCATGTAGCACCTGCCCACAACTGACCATGGTGATATGGCCATTTTAGACCCAGTGTTGCTCTGTGGTGGGGAGGAAGGACAGAGAGGTGAACCAAAGCTGGCCACAGACTCCTTTATGCCTCAACAGGATGCTCACACATCTCTAATGATGATCTTTAACTTGAGGTCATAAACAGATTTTCAAGATGTGTTCAATTTACTTTTGTTTCCTACAATGGAAATGGGTGGAAATCCCTGCCTAGGAGTCTGTCACGGGCCAGCGCACCCTTTGAAAGGCCCACCCGTCCCCTCCCTGGATGAGCAGCAGCAACACCCAGCTGCCCAGACACTGGACTTTCCCCCAGGGCAGCAGAGCACCCCACAGCCTGGGCCCCCCCAGAAAGGGGAGCACTTGCCTGGACCCTGCCTGGCCTGAGGAATAGGACGCAGGGGGAGAGAATCTTCTAGTAAACACCTTCACCCCAGTGCTCTAGCTCTCGAATCTGAGCCCTCTGAGATCCCAAGCTCACAGCCTAATCAGAGGAAAACCAGCAGCAAGTGATTTCCAGGAAGGCTTCTGGCATATTTAAAATAGCAGCCGAGCGTCCATGCCAAACCCTCGGGCTCAGACTCAGAAGTGTTTACGTGGCTGAATTTAGAACTCTCAAAATAAAGCCATAGTTTTGGACTTCTCAAAACCAATCTCACTACTGGACCGAAGGGAAGGGCTTCAGTCTGGGGCTAAGAATACACCATACTTTGCTTCTTGGTTATCACTTTTATTTTCCACTAAGTCTGCGCCTAAATGTCCCAAGAGTGTAGTATCAAATGCTTTGGGCTCTGTCTCTGGAACAAAACAAGCCTGCAGGCCGAGAGGGAAGGACGTGAGGGCATGCGGGACAGGCCCCCTCCTGCACCTGCCTGCAGCCTCAGGAGCCCACCTGGACGGGGCCTTTAAAAAGCCAGGTGCTGCTTTTACCTTCAAAAGGGTAGGGATTAAGATTGGGAAGTGGGAGGGTCAAGGTCCCTTCTAGCTTTAACTTTCCAAGCTGTTTGTTTTAGAAATATGTACTGAAGTCCCTGAGCATGAAAAGTGAAGCCACTGCGTTGGCCCCAGGTGTGGGTCAGGCAGCAAGATGCCTCCTCAGCCAAGGACAAGGTAACAGAAGCACCTGGGGGCCCATGAGTGACGAGAGAATGCATGTGTGTCAGTACTGCCCGAAGCCAGTGAGGAGGGAGACCGAGGGGTCTCCAGTCACCCAGAAGC